>NW_012150274.1:1406425-1416819 GCF_000956105.1 Propithecus coquereli | reverse complement strand
GCCCCGCTCCCCCCGCCCCAGCCCGGCCCGCAGGGTGGTGACCGCTCTGCGTCCGGCGCGGCTCCAGGTAGCCGACGCACGGTGCCCCTGCGCCCCGAGGGCGTCACGGCGGCTCACCTGTCCTGGGGGCGGAGCCGCTGGCCGGGGAGGAGGCGGGGGTGCGTCCCCTCCCCGGCTGTGGGTACAGGACACGCCCCGCCCAGGGGTCTTCCCCACCCGACCCTCAGAAGGACGTCACGAGGGGCCCAGGGGCCAGTGCGGTCCGCGGGCGCCTGCGCAGTCCTGGGGGTCCCCAAGGGAGCGACACTGGGGCGCAGGCCTGGGCGGGGCGCGCTGAAGACCGGGTGGGCACCGAGGCGGAGACGTCCCGTGGCAGGGGCGGGCATGCGGGCGCCTGAGACCAGGAGGAATAAACTCTGATTTACCTGTTTTTAAAGGACCCTTTGTGGAGAGTGAACCGTGGGCGAACCGCGGGGAACTCGAATCCCCAGGGACGCTGGTCTGGGAGGGCGGAGGCGCCCCTTGCCCAGAGACTGGTTCGACGGGGTGGGTGAAGCGGGGAGTCAAGGCGGGGAGGGTTTTCTCCACATCTGCTGGCAGAGGGGTGGCCAGAAGACTGGCCTAGGTACGGATCGTTTTGGGAATGGGCGAGGTGACACACCGAATCTGAGATTCCCATGAGACACCCAAGGACTACCCACTTCCGTGCGTGAGTCTGGCGGGGGTGGGGGCGGTGTCAAAGGGCTGCTGAAACTGTTTTGCTTTTTGTTTTTTTTCTTTTTTAGAGATGGGGTCTTGCTCTGCCACCTCGGCTGGAGTGCAGTGGCGTCAACACAGCTCACTGCAGCCTCCAACTCCTGGGCTCAGTGATCCTTCTGCCTCAGCCTCCCCAGTAGATGGGACTACAGGCATCCAGCACCATGCCCAGCTAGTTTTTCTGTTTTTTTGTAGAGACGGGGTCTCGCTGTTGCTCAGGCTGGTCTTCAACTCCGGGGTTCAAGCGATCCTCCCTCCTCAGCCTCCCAAAGTGCTGGGATTACAGGCCTGAGCCTCCTGGCTTGGCCGGGACTGAATTTTGATAACTCTGGTTTGTAGATGGTAAGTGAGGTCAGGGCCCTGGACATCACAGTTTGGAATGTAAGATGCAGAATCTGTCCCTCTCCAGCAAAAGGAGAGGGCTCACAGGCTGGGGAGAGGCAGGGGAGACCAGGCAGTCCTAGAGCCCATGGGGTGCTGCGCTGCCAGGACCCAAAGCTGCAGGCCCACCTGTCTCCCGTAGGGTGCCTATTCCAGGAGAGAGGGTCTAGTTGGCCACACTGCAGACACTTTCCTGCCAAGGCTGTGCAATGGGGGAATTCTCGGTTTGTGGGTGGTTCCCACATGTCCATAATAAAAGTCAGGAAGAAAGTGTTTCAGGAAGGAGGGAGAGATAGAGTACAGTATGAGGCCAGAAAATGGGTGGTCCTTATTCAGGTCGGCCACGATCTAATCCCAAAGGGCTCTGCTCATCCTTCATTCTGAGCCGTCTCCCACCCAGCCCCTGTTCTAGAACTCGCAGCTGTGCCCTCTGGTATCCTGTCTCCTTCGGGTGCAGAGGTTTCTTTTCACACAACCGCTGTACCTCTGGGTCTGGAGGTGGGGCCGGTGCCCTGCCTGCTCCCTGTTACCACTTCCAAACCATTCTCCACCCTAAAAACTACCAGCTTTAAATCTCATGTTCTCTGAAAAATAATCCACCACCTCGCCCGTTGCTGTCATGTCGTGGCGATTTTAGCTCCTGACTCACCACCGTTTTCTCCGATTCCACCCTGGCGGGAATTTTTAGTGACTTTAGGATCCACACAGGTGACCCTTCCAACCTGCTGGCCTCTATCTTAAAATGTACAGGGATTGTCTGAATCAGGTATGGAAAGGTGACAGACTCAGAGACAAGTGCCTTAAAATAAGAGTTGAGTTCATTCAGGGTTCCCCGGAGTGGGGGGTGGGGCACAGGGCCACAGGGAAGGTATGGCCCAGCACTTTTACTGTGTTTTCCACGGAAAAAAATGGCAAGGCAGAGTAGGCACGTTTGAGCAAGTTTAGGATTGGATCGTTTGAATTTCAGCAGGTTCCGGGCTCTATCAGTGGTCTCCAGCTGTCTGGACCCTTGCCCCGAGGTGATTTAGGGCAGGGGAAGCGCTGGCTCAGTGTGTGGAAGTCGGGGATGAGGGCTCTGGGTTGCTCGGTTTGTATACGAAAGGCATGCCCACAGGCAAGTTGTTTGCCATCTCCAGCAATGAGCCAGCCCTGGAAGGGGCAGTCTGTCCCCAATTAGCAAAACCGCCAAGATGTCAAATCATAAAATACATAAAATAAAAAACATGATTAAGACAGCCTCTCAGTCTCATGAGTCCTCTCCTCCAAAAGCCCTCTCTGCCTGCCTGGCTTCAGCTCTCTCCTAGGGCTCAGCAGTTTGCCTTCGAAGATGTCAGCCAACAGTTCCTTTCATTCCTTTGCATTCACCCTACCCTACTCCTCCCATGGGAAGGTGGGTTCCATCCCCTCCCCTCGAATCTGGGCTGGGCACGAGACTTGCTTTAAACTGGGAGAATTGCAATGAAAGATATGCAGTGCCAGTTCCAGACCTTTCCCTGAGGAGGCCGGACAGCTTATGTTTTTGTTCTCTTGGAGTCCCGAGGTGCCAGGTCACCCTGCTAGAGACATCACCGGGAGAGCAAGAGGATGCCCAGATATGCGAGCGAAGCCATCTCGGATTTCCAGCCTCAGCCATGCCCCCAGATGACTACAGCTGTATGAGTGACTCCAGCAGCTTCAGTTCTCTATTGCTGCATAACAAACCACCACCCCAATTTATTATTTATTCTGAAAACTGGGCTGGACAGGGTTGGGGAGTTCTGATGCTCTGTGTAGTATCTGCTATTTACTGACACGTCTGCTCCTCCAGCTGGGGTGGCTGGGATACTTGCAGGCTGGTCAGGCATCTCTTTCTTCCAGGTGGCCTTTCCACATGGCTAGCTTGGGGGTGCACACAGCAGGATAGCCTCAGGATAGTGAGAATGATCACCTGGTGGCTGGTCCCCGAGAGAGGAAGCTAAGGGTGCCAGTCCTAAGGCGAGGCTCAGACATCTCAGAACTTTCTACCACATTAATTGAATCAAAACAGTCACAGGACCAGTATGAGTAGAGCAATACAAATTTACAGGAAGGGAAGAAATTGATGGTGACAGTTTGAGACAACCTACCACACCAGCCAACAACAGCAGAACCAACCAGCTGAGCCCAACCTAGACCACAGAATCATGACTAAATAAATAGTTGTTTTAAGTCACTAAGTTTTGGAGTGGTTCATTGTGCAGCAATGGATAAGCGGAACAGAAATTGATACTTAGAAGTAAGATACTGCTATGACAAAAATTTTAAATATGGCATTTACTTTGGAACCAGGTAGCAGGAGGAGGCTGGAAGGGCAATGAGAAAACTGCTATTGGAGAAAGTGTGGACTGTTTATGTTTTGGCAAGACCATTGCCTGTTGTAATATGGAAGACAGAAAACAGAATCTATGATCTGACTTTTCTGACAAAAAGTTTAAAGGGCCAATTGGCTCCTCTCAGTTATTAATGATAAGGTGAAAGTAAAAAGAGAAAGATGAACTCTGGGAGGCGGAGGCAGGAGCATCTCTTGAGACCAGGAGTTTGAGAGCAGCCTGGGCAAGATAGTGAGACCTTGTCTCTAAAAAAATTTTTTAAAAGAAAGAAAGAAAGAAAAAAGAAGAAGAAACTGTCTTGTATTCAAGCAGAAGTTAGAGAAAATATTTCCAATCAGATTTTGTTTTTGTTTTCCAGAGAGAGTCTTGCTTTGTCGCACAGGCTAGAGTGCAGTGGTGTTAGCCTAGCTCACAGAACCTCAAACTCCTGGGCTTAAGTGATCCTGTCTTAGCCTTCCAAGTTAGCTAGGACTACAGGTGTGTGCCATAACTCCCAGCTAATTTTTTTTATTTTCAGTAGAGACAGGGTCTCACTCTTGCTCAGTCTGGTCTCGAACTCCTGAACTCAAGTGATCCTCCTGCCTCGGACTCCCAGAGTACTAGGATTATAGGCATGAGCCACCATGCCTGGCTTCCAATCAGGTTTTACTGCATTGGAAAATAAAACTTTTTCTCATTCCCAGCCTTTGCCTGCAGCACAAGGCTCTCGAGGTAAGAAATGGAGTCAGGATGAAGACCAAACCCAGGATACTGCCAGTGAAACATGACCTTAGGGTTCAAAGCAATCCAAGGCTATGTATGGTTGTCAGATCCCTGGTTAAGACCTCTGAAGTATTTCAGGTGGGAGTGGAGGGAGGGTGGGTGTTCTTGTACGCCTGTCTTAGCCTACAAAAGAGCTTCTAAGAATCTTGAGGTCATTGTCCCACAGTATCTGACTTGTAACCTACAGTACAGAAAAGCCTTTTCAAAGAGCTTTGTGGTGTAGCTTTTGTATTATGAAGTGAGTTATAATTTCATGCATAGAACATCCACAAGGTTTTTTTTTTTTTTAAAGGTTTGTATCTGTTTGAACTAAGAGGGACAGAGTTCAAAATAAAAAAGGTTTCTGGGCCCCCAACTTTCTATGGGCAACAAGCAGGCTGAGGAAGCTCCTCAGCTTCAAACATAAGCCATTTCCTAAGGAGAAGAAAGGATGACTCAGAGTGCAGAGCCTGCCCAGAGAAGCCAAAACCTGCTTAAAACATAGACAAGTGCAACATTTGCAGGGAGCAGGCCAACCCTGATCAAGAACATTCCCTGTCCCTAGTGTCAGGGGAACCATGGCATGTGTCTGGCTGGATTTCAAAACTGCTATGGACCAGTGACTGCTGGGTGCCCTCCTCCTCCTTGAATCAAGGTGCCTACTGCAGCTATCCTGTGCTTGGCTGTTGACTGTGGAGGTATGGAGAGCAGGAAGTGTCTTTTTTATTTCACATGCCTCTAGAGCAACAGGAGCCATTCCCAAGGTGCCTCACCCACACCTAGACTTGGTACAGACTGCAAGATACTGGATTTCCGGTCTAATGCTTTAAGATGGTAATTTTGGAGGTCTTAGGAGGGCCTGAATCATTAGAGGCCATAGGGTGCATTGTGGCAGCCTGTTCCGCCAGGGAACCACGCTTCCCAGTATCCATGCTCTTGTGTAGAGCCCTCCTACACCAACTCTGATCTGCCCATATGACTTGCTTTGGCCAGTGGGATACTAGCAAGCATGATTCAAGCAGAGACCCAGTAGGAAACGTTACTTAGAACACAGCTCCATGCTGTAAAGAAGTCCCAGCTACCTCACCTGGCCATGTGGGGAAACCCTAGAATGAGACACCACATAGAGAAAAGTCACACGGAAGGAGAAATGAGGCGCTCCGGTTGAATTCCCAGCTGAGTGCAACCAAATGAGAGACACCATGGAGAACAGAAGATCCCCAGTCAGTTCACAGAATTGTGAGAAATAAGAAATCAGTGTTGTTTTAAGCCATTGTGTTTGGGGGTGGTTTGTAACGTATCAATAGTTAACCGAAACATATGGTCATCACCGCCACCACCACCAGCCCTCCACGGTCTCAAGTGTGCGCGCCTCTGACCACCACCTCTTCTTCCGGCTCACTCCCGCAGCACCCTAACCCCAGCAACCCTTTGGGCCCCACCAGGACCTCCAAGCCACTGCCCCTTCTTCAGTCAGCTCGAATGCCACAGCCAAGCATTATGATCACTCTTGTAGACGCGACCCCCGGTGCCCGAGCCATGAGTCAGTCCCATCATTCTGGCCCTCTGTGCTTGGATCACCAACGCTCGCTCCTTCCTTCTCACTCTCAGCTGATGACCCTGTTTTCTGCTTCACTGAGAAAGAACTCCCCAAACTCCCACCAACACAACCACTAACCTTTCCAGAACCTGCACATCAAATTCTCCGTCGTACTGTTACTGAGGTGAGCCACCCATGCGCCTACCTAAAACTGACTCATTCTCTCCCCAGCAGTTCTCTCATCCCTGTCCTACATCATCAATTGCTCCTTCTCTATGGAATCATTCCCATCAGTGAACAAATATGTCTTTTCCTCTCCCACCACAAAACAATCTCTCTTGACTTTTTCTCTTTTCAGCTTCAGCCCCATTTCTCTGCTCCCTTTTTCAGCAAAATGCCTTGGAAGAGTTGTCTATCTCGTGGTCTGCAATTCCTCTCCGTTCGTTCCTCCTTAGCTCACTTAGACTTATTCCCCACTCCTCCACCAAAACTGCACTTCTCAAGGTAACTAGCGCCCCCGTGTTGCTAAATCCATTGATGAATTCCTGATCTTCACCTTAGCAGTGGCCCAACCTTTTTGGCTTCAGGGGCAGGTTTCATGGAAGACAATTTTTCCACAGACTGGAGATGGGAGAGTGTGTGGAGAGGAGCTCAGGCAGTGATGCCACAGCCTGTTTCCTAACAGGCCACGGACCAGTAATTGCGGACCGTGGCCTCGCAGAATCTACCGGCAGCTTTGACAGGGTTGCTCCTCCCTCTGCCAGTCTTTACTTGGCTCCCAGGCCCCCTCCCTCTCTTGGTTTCCCTCCTAACATCTTAGTTCTCTTTCCCCTTAAAGCGAGAGCACCTAGGACTCAGTCTTGACCTCCCTTTTTGACTACCCACGTTTTCTCTCATCGTAATCTCATCCAGTTTCATGACTTTTGCCATGGTCTGAGTGTTTGTGGTCCCTCCAAGATTCATGTTGAAACACAATCCCCAATGTAAGAGTACTAACAGGTGGGACCTTTTAGGGGGTGATGTGGCCATTAGGTTCTGCCCTCATGGATGGGATTAGTACCATTATAAAAGGGCTCGAGGAGCCAGTTTGTCCCTTTTTGTCCTTCTGCCATGTGAGGACACAGCAGGAAGGTGCCATCTTTAAAGAGAGCAAGCCCTCACCAGACAATGAAACTGCTGACACCTAGATATTGGACTTCTCAGCCTCCAGAACTATAAGACACAAATTTCTATTATTTATAAATTACCCAGTCTAAGGTATTTGGCACTGTTATAGCAGCCTGAATGTATTATAGTAAAAGAGATTTTATTGGTTGATTGATTGATTCAGAGTCTCACTGCAGTGCCCAGGCTGGAGTGCAGTGGCAGTACCACAGCTCACTACAGCCTCCAACTCCTGGGCTCAAGTTGTCCTCCCACCTCGGCCTCCCAGAGTCATGGGATTACAGGTGTGAGCCACAGTACCCAGCCTAAGAGAGCTTTAAATACAATAAATATGCTAATGAATGCCAAATTTATACTCCCAGTCTTGACATCTCCGCTGAAGACTATACTCACATATTCAACTGCCCTGTAACCTTAGTATGTAGTGTAAGTGAGAAATACATTTTTATTTTGCTAAGCCAGTGAGAACTAGGCCCATCCTGACAGAGAGACCATCCCACCACGTGTCCAAACACCATCATCTCCTGCCCAGCGTCAGTATCCCTTATCCAAAAGGCTTGAGACCACAAATGTTTCAGATTTGAAAATTTTTTGGATTTTGAAAATACTTGCATTATACTTACTGGGTTGAGCATTCCATATTCTAAAATCCAGAATCTGAAATGCTCCAATGAGCTTTCCCTTTGACTATCATGTGGGCACTTACAAACTTTCAGATTCTGGTGCATTTTGGATTTTTGGATGTGGATGCTCAAACTCTACGTTTGTCCACTCTAACCCTCCCACATGCTATTGCTTCCTGACAGCCAGTGCGTTGGCCACCTGTTTTTCCTTTTTTGAGACAGAGTCTCACTCTGTTGCCCGGGCTAGAGTGCCATGGTGTCAGCCTAGCTCACAGCAACCTCAAACTCCTGGGCTCAAGTGATCCTACTGCCTCAGCCTCCTGAGTAGCTGGGACTACAGGCACGTGCCACCATGCCCAGCTAATTTTTTCTATATTTTTAGTTGTCCAGCTAATTTCTATTTTTAGTAGAGACAGGGTCTTGCTCTTGCTCAGGCTGGTCTCGAACTCCTGAGCTCAAATGATCCACTGGCCTCAGCCTCCCAGAGTTATGGGATTACAGGTGTGAGCCACCACGCCTGGCTGGCCACCTGTTTTTTCAAATGTGCCAGACATGTTCCTAGCTCACGGCCTTTGCACTTCTTCCCTCTGCCAGGAATGTTCTCCCCCCATATACCCATTTGGCTGCCCCCCTCTCCTCCAGCCACTGTTTGTTCAAATGCAATTTCTCAATGAGGACTACTCTGCCCACCCCTTCACAAAGACCCTCAACCTGCCCTTGTGCAGATCTGTTTTCCCCATTGCATTCCTCACTTCCTAACACAGCAGTTACTCAATATGTATACTTTCTGCCTCCCTCACTGGGATATGAGTTTTTATGTGTTTTATTCACTGCTGTAGAACCGTTTCAGTGGATGACAGGGGTGAAGCCAATTGGAATGGGTTGCCTGGAGACTTAGGTGGTAGGCAGATTGTCACTCCTTCATGCCTGCAACCCGTAAATATGTCATGTTACATGGCAAAAGAGACTTTACAGATGTAATTAGGTTGCAAATTAGTGATCTTAAAATAGGAAGATTATCCTGGATTACGTGGGTGGACCCAATCTAATCCTTAAAAGCCGAAAACTTTCTCCAGCTGAAGGTTAGAGAAATGAGGCAGAAAGGGAGGTCAGAGAGATGGTGTGAGGATCTGCTGGCTTTGAAGATACAGGCAGCCTCAAGAACCTGAGAAAGAGCCCAGGCCAACAGCCAGCAAACTAGGACCTCACACAACCAAACCACATGGAACCACAGGAATGAGCCTATAGAAGATTCTCTCCTGGACTCCCCAGCTGAGAGCTCAGGCTATCTAACACCTTGACTTCAGACTTGAGACCTGGAGCAGAGAATCCAGCCAAACTCACCTGGACTTCTAACTCACAAAACCGTGAGATAATGTATTTGTGTTTTTTTATGCCACTGTATTTGTGGTGGTTTGTTATGAAGCAATAGAGAGCTGACTCACGAGGAGATACGAAGAGACAGCAAGTACAGACAACCCTTTCAAGAACTTTTGCTGAAAAAACTTATGCTCCAGAAAATGAAGCAATGGCTGGAAGAGGATGTGGGGTCCAGGATTCCTTTTTAAGGGGTATGTCTGTGGGAGACAGATGCTGCTGGAGGTAGGAAGGCATGCCTGAGGGTTACCCCATTTCAGCCTCACAGGAAACCCAGAGGTGAGGGTTGCCATGTTCCTTATACTTGGTTAGAACGGGGAGACAAAGCTGCTCACAGAGGTCCACATGCGTGTCTCCCAAGCCAGGTGGGCCCTGCCCGTACCGCTGCGCCACAGGTGCTCAGCATTTGCAGGTTTTCCCAGCTGTGGCTGCAGAGCCAAGAAGCAACCTTCCCAGGAACAGCCTCTAATCAACGACTGCGGCAGGGCGTGGGGGTGAGTGCATCGGCCCCCTGCCCTTCTGGAAGGTACTGAAGATGGTTTCCATACTGCCTCCCATCCCAGTAAATGGAGTGATAGCACCCCTTCCCTGCCTCATGCCCCTCCTGGTGTTTCCTGGGGGTCCCCTCTCAAACATCCTGGACTTGAATCCTTGTTTCAGGTTGATTTTTGAGGGAACCTGAACTAATACACCAGTTTTTCTCAACTGTCCTGTAGGAGCACCCACTGAGCTCCACCCTGCATGGCCCAAGCTCTTTTCACAAAGCACTTTCTCGTAATCTCATTACACCTCTACAACTCTTTGAGGTAGGACACGTACGTTACGAGCAATTAAGGACCAGCCTAAACCGGGATATCTCTCTGGTGGGCCAGGACCTACCAGCCTCTCCTCTCCTCTGGGGTGTCTGGGGGAACTAGCAAGTCCCAGGAGGCCCAGAGATGGAACTTCTGGCCTCATTCATGAAAACCCTTTTTGCAATCACATCCTCTTGAGTCACTGCGTCCGAAACAGAAGCCGGCAAGCTAGAAAGGGGGTTCCCCTGGGAGCCTGTGCAGGTCCTCGGGTGTTGGGGGTCGTCCTAGAAGCAGAGTGGAGCCTACCCCTGGGCAGCTGAACTGCAGCACGAGTACAGGACCTCAGCCCACTCGGTCCAGGCCGCCACGCCGCCACCCCGGCCCCGACTCAGCCCCGGGGCGCACACTGGTGTCCGTGACCAGCACGGCCTCTGCAGCGCCTGCGTCGGAAGATTAGGACCAGGCGGCTCCAATAGCCTGCGCCCTTCCCCGCCCGGGCGCATCACCACACCCGAGTTCAGGGGTGTCGCCCAGGGCTGCGCTGGGAAGCCCGGCCACAGCGGTCCTCGCCTGGGCCCGTGGGGAGACAGCAGGGCGGTCAATACCTCAGAGGGCCGGCAACCGCTCGGCTGTCCCGGCGACCCCGCCCTCCCCGCCGACAGCAGCCCCC
>NW_012150274.1:1405876-1406195 GCF_000956105.1 Propithecus coquereli | reverse complement strand
GGTCGCGGCGAGCGAAGCTGAGAACGGCCTTCCCGGGACGCCCTCCCGGGGAGCGACCCCACCGCCCGCACAAAGCTTCCCGCGAAACTGACGTCGCGCGGGCCGGCCGCGCAGGCGCCGCCCCCGGTATCGCCCCTCCCCCGCGCTCGCTCAGCTCCTCAGCGCGCCGGCGCACTCCCCCTGCCCCCATTGGTCGCTGCGCGGCGGCGCGCGCCGGCCAGCGCCGTGCGCGCCCCGAGATTGGCCGGGCCGCGGCGGGCCGGGGGTGTGTCCCGGGCCGCACCCCGCCCCTCGGCTCCGCTCGCTGTGGTGCGCGCGG
>NW_012150274.1:1397644-1405653 GCF_000956105.1 Propithecus coquereli | reverse complement strand
CGCGCCGCGGCCTCGCCCTGGCCCCGGCCCCGGCCCAGCCCGGCGCCTCCCGGGGGAGCGGCGCTGCCGGCCGAGAGCGCAGGCCCGGCCATGACCGACTTCAAATTGGGAATCGTGCGGCTCGGCCGGGTGGCCGGGAAGGTGAGCGGGGCCGGGGCGGGCGGGGGCGCTGCGTGGGCCCGGCTGCGTATCCCCGCGGGCTCCGCCTTCCTCCCGCAGACCGGCGGGGCGCACACCCACGGGCTCCGGGCGCACCTTGTTGCCGTCGCCTGGCCCTGCCGGAGCGGAGGCCACGGCCCTGTCCGGCGCTGGGTGCGGAGGTGCGCGGCCCGCGCCCCCGACGGCGCTCGGCCCGGCCCGAGTTCGCCCGCGGCCTCCCCGGCGGTGCCTACGAGCCGGGGCCTAGTGCGGCGTCGGGGCTGCGTCCGCGCCCGGTCGCTTTGGACACAGCGCCCTTTCCGAGGCAGCGCCACCTCCCATGTCTCGCTGAGACGGGTCTGACGTGTGGCTTCTGTGGCTCCCAGGTCGCAGCAGAGCTTCCAGACGCGTTTTAACTTGGCCAACCCTTGGCTGAGACTCAGGCTTCCCCACAGCAGGGGCCAGGAGGCCATGGCCCTGATGCTGCAGACTCAGGGACCCCCTCAACTCTCTCCCGCTTACCCGGCCCCCACCCTCTGCGTGTTTGAGGCTGGGGCTTCCATGGCACACGTGGGCGTTGAGGCTCTGCTGTTTCTAGGAGCCGCCCGTGCAGTTGCAGCAGCCAGGGAGCTTGCTCTGGATGGGAACCCTGTTCCCCTCCCCATTGGCTGCAGCTTTGGCGGGAGAGACGCAGCCAGATTAAGGTAAAACGGGTTCAGATCCGAGAAGTGAAACTTCCGAGAGTAAGACTGGCCCGTTTTGGGGCCTGTTCCCATTTCTTGCCCCTCGTCAAGGGCTCAGGCTGGGACTGTTGGGATGTGGCTTTCTGACTGGGGGAAGGCGGCTCCTCAGTCAGCTGAGACCCCTTTGGACGCAGTGACTGACTGCATTGTCACCCTTCAAAGCTTTAACTCGGGACATTGCAGACAAACAGAAAGCTAAAAAGGTAATTCAGGGAGCACCCTAGCTTAACAAACACTCATTGAAACCTTTGAGATGTTCTGCCTCAATCCTGGCTGGACCCTTCTGTCTGCTCCAGGGAAACTTCGGCTAGAGTTAAGTGCCACTTGCTGTGGTTGGTCTTGTGGGGGTGGGTATCAAAGCCTGGTACCTGCTTCTCTGGTACAGACTAAAGTGGGCAGTAACTGCTTTTGATGATCCACCTGCGTCGTGGCGCAGACTGCTTGCTGATGTATCGCGTGTGGTTTCTTTCTGCTTCACGAGGAAACACAACTGTTCCTGCCTGTTACTGGTTGTAATGTTAACTGTACTTCATGCAGATCACAAACGTAATGGTTTGAAACATGTGGTTAATTTCCAGACCAAATACACGCTGATAGATGAACAAGACATCCCGCTGGTGGAGAGCTACTCCTTTGAGGTAAGGATGGCTGTTCCCTCGCTGCTACTTTTGGTCAGTCCCTGGAAGGACCATGAAGAATGAGTTTGCTTCCCTGTGCTATGAGAGCAAGCAGCTTCACAAGTGGATATCTGGCGCTGGCCTGTGACCCCCCTTGGCTACTATGTCCAAAATCCAGGATTGGGTAAAACCTGACCATCACTGCCCAGCAGAGCCCGCTGTGTGGCCCCTCGCTCCCCTGCAGCTCCAGGCAGCCTCTGAGACACTGGTCTTTCCCTGTTGTCACTCTGGTTGCTGGCTCTTCCTGAAAGCAAATTACATTTCGTCATGTTTGTGACTGAATGTTAACTCAGACAAGCTGTTCCTTAGCGCCAGCTCACCTCTCTGTGGCCCCGTCCCTGCCAGCACCTCCAGCCCCTCAGCCCCTCCTGGGTGCGCAGCTGCTTCCCTTTCTCTGCTGCATGTGGTCTCTGCCCCTTCCTAGCATTCCCCACGTGAGGAGCTCCTATTCCTGCTGTTGACGTTTGCCTGCTGTCTCCTTGGAAGTCTCCAGGAGCCGGTGGCCTCCCTCACTACACTTTTCCTTCCGTGCTTCACATGTGTACAACAGTTACTGTTCAGGGGTTTCTCTGTCTCACTGGGTTGTGGGCTTTTTTAAGGGTAGGAACGTTTATTTCTCTGTGTCCATGGAATTATGCAAAGAGTTGTTCGTGGGTCTTTCTTGCCCAAGTAGACCGAGTGGTTGTTGGGACATGGCTGTCGTCTTGGTGCCGTGTGTCTGGGAACCTCTGCTCTCCCCTGGGGTCCCAGAAGCAGGGCAGGCATTTGTTCCTCTGGCCTCTTTGTTTCTAAGAGGGATATGAAATGTTGCTGAAAATTGGAAACCTTCTAACAGACCTTTTCCTTGTTCCTTCCAGGCCCGAATGGAAGTTGATGCAGATGGAAATGGTGCTAAGATATTTGCATATGCCTTTGACAAAAACCGGGGGAGGGGAGCTGGAAGACTCCTCCATGAGCTGCTGTGGTGGGTATTTCCCAGCTGCCTTGTCTCTCCCCACAGGGTGCTGTGCGAGCTCTCATGGGCACAGGTTGCTTGGAGGTAGTAGAACCCCCTTCCCCCATCTTGGACTGGCCTCACCTTCCCTGAGTCTCTCAGAGTTATTTTTGTGTCTTTTGCCACTAAGGCAAAGGACTGACTAATTTAAATATTGTGGTACTTCAAACACCAAGTGAACTTTCTGAGGGGTACTTGTTCTGGACTGGCCTCCTGGGGGTGGGGTGCGGTGGGGTCTGCTTTCTGCTAAGTTTTGCTGAACCTGTTGGTGGGATATGGGGGAAGGGCTGCCTCCCCGGGAAGGTAGCTGTCTCTCCTTGGTGTGTGTGGTAGGGTCCTGAAATGTCTGCAGCACTCCGATGGGGAGCTGTCCCTAGGCTGTCTGTTCCAGATGGCTTTTGGGCTCCATCCTTGGCTCTCTGAGTCTAGCTCTGACTAGCGGCTGAATCATCCACGTGGGCCCTGTCCTGTGGGCCACAGACTGGGCACTTGGATTTCCCTCAGCAGCGTCCTCTTGACGTGCCCTCATGAGTAGGATGAGGGGCAGAGCAGATCACATGGCTGACCTTTCCTGGTTGGTCTTTCATGCTTAACCAGAAATACTTACACGGGTCAGAAGTGGCAAGCTAGAGAGTTGTCTGTTTCCTAGGGAGCGACACAGGGGAGGCGTCGCTCCTGGGTTTCAGGTGGTGCATCTCAACTCTGTGACTGTGGACAATCGCCTGGACAACCTGCAGCTGGTGCCATGGGGCTGGCGGCCCAAAGCCGAAGAGACCTCCAGCAAACAAAGGTGAGTTTTTTGGGGACCTGGTGATACCAGGTGGAGGTGCCTTCTGAGGATGGCTGCCTCCAAGCTCTTGTTACTAAGAAGGGCCTGTGTTCCTACTCTGTGCCCTGATGCTTTTATGTGTTTTGGAATCTTTATTGTTTTTCCCCAAAGCATGAGACTCTCTTTTCTTTTTTTTTTTTTTTTGGTTTTTTTTTTTTTTTTTTTTTTTGAGACAGAGTCTCACTCTTTTGCCTGGGCTAGAGTGAGTGCCGTGGCGTCAGCCTAGCTCACAGCAACCTCAAACTCCTGGGCTCAAGCGATCCTCCTGCCTCAGCCTCCCGGTAGCTGGGACTACAGGCATGTGCCACCATGCCCGGCTAATTTTTTCCTATATATTTTTAGTTGTCCAATTAATTTCTTTCTAATTTTAGTAGAGACAGGGTCTCGCTCTTGCTCAGGCTGGTTTCGAACTCCTGAGCTCAAACAATCCACCCGCCTCGGCCTCCCAGAGTGCTAGGATTACAGGTGTGAGCCACCGCGCCCGGCCGAGACCCTCTTTTCTTAATGGGAGTGGGAAGGGTTTTTACCATGATCTTTTCAGGTTGATCTTCTGATAACTGGCTCTAGGAATCTCCCTTTAGCTGGTGTGATGAAGTGGCAGGAGGGCTGCCTGCCCCAGGGCAGGGCTGGTTCAGGCCCCTGTGGGAGGGGGACTTCTGCTCTGCACCCTTGAAGAACATCAGCCTTCTTCATCTTGGGATGCCTCCTTGTGCACACAGATGAGTCTTTTTTTCTTGTTCTTTTCCTAAATAATTTTCCTTCAGCAGTGGTTTAAAGGAATCAGGACCATGTGGTTCAGGGACTTGGCCTCTCATCTTCCCACCTCCCTGTGGTCCTGAAAACAGTGGTAGTCACAGGCTTCCCACTTGGGAGGGCAGTTCCTGCCGTCCCCACCATCAGCCCAGCTGCGAGCTTAGCGGAGCCCTTGGGAAGAGCTGAGGGGCCAGCAGGATGGGGGTTGGGAGCTGAATTGAGCCAGAGAGTCCCTGGCCGCACTGGCGTAGCTGACATGATCAGAGGGGGTCCTGTGCATGTCCTCAAGCCTCTGGGCAGCCTTTCCTAACGTGGGCAGAGATGACTGGCCGAGCAGATGGTTGTCAGTGACCTTGGTAAGGTTCAGTGTTTTGGGCTTGGTTGGTAGCTGTGGGTGGAATCTTTGCAGTTGTCACCTCAGGGTCATGCCAGAGCTCTGTGCAGCAGAGGTAGAAATGGTAGGAGTACCTGGCAGGTGGTCGTTGGGGATGTGAGGGGACAGTCCCCAGGCCTTCAGAAGGTCACACTCAAACTGCTGCTCCTGCCTCTCAGGTGCTGCTGCAGCTCGGGAGGGGCACCCTGCAAACCACACCCTCATTACTCCCTAACCAGGCTCTGCAGGGCAAAGGTAGAGCCTACGAGTGTCTGTTGCTCTCAGTTGGGCGAGTGGTTTTGTTCCCTTCCATTCCCTCATGCTGCTTTTAAGTGACACTGACCCTTTTAAAATAGTTAAGTAGGATTTTTATCCTTTTGGGGATTATGTAAGTCTGGACTTTTGGTTGCAAGTAACAGAAACGGAGATCAATTTGGCTGAAGCACAAATAGAGCACTTATTGTTGCCCAGACTAAAATGCGGAGAGCTGGGGACACCACCACCTCCTCCGATACTGTTCCTTCATTGGCTGCTGCGGGAGGTGGAGTGGGCACTGTGGCTACTCACCACCTGTGGAATGAGGTGTGTATCCTGACCTGGTGGCAGCTGAGGAAGTCCCGGGATCCATTCTAGTGAGCTTGTTTGATTCACTTTCCTACACTGGGGCTGGGGAGGGCTCTTTCATCAGAAGCAGCCAGTACCCATAGCATTTGTCCCTCAGTCGTCCCAGGTTAGCGTGTGTTTGGTGCACGTGCTGGGACGTGCCCTCCCCTGAATCAGTGAGTCCTCCCACTGTCCACCACTCCACCCATCCATGGCGTCTGTCTCTGCCATGGTTCAGCCAGGTCTTCACTGGACCGACAGTCTGGCCAGCCTGTGGCAGAATGTTAAATTCACTCCTCTGAACACCCTTTATAGTCACGAGAGGAGATAACTGCAGTTAAGAACATCTGTTTGGAAAAGGGGGCAGTGGGCTGATGTTCATGGTCAGCTGACCTAGCTGCCCCGCCATGGCCCGTTCCCTGTGGCCTCTCCAAGGTAAGCCCTGCTGAAGCTGTGCCCTGCTGGTGGAGGTGGGCCCAGGTTGGCTCAGCAATGATCAGGTGTGGCCATCTAGGTCAGCTTGAGGGGCCTGAAGTCCCAGCTGGCTGGGTGCTATGTGTCCTTCTGGTTCTTGGCCTCCATGTGGGCTGGCTCTTTGTGGTGGAGTCTTCGTCAGGTCTGGAGTAGGACACGGGCTTTTCCCAGAGCTGGGCTTTCTGCTTTACTGGCACTGTGCCAGTGTGAGGCCACAAGGTCAACTCAGCCACTGACTAAAGTGGCCTGTTGGCAAAGGTGTATTTTCTTCCCATTCTGCGTTCAAAAGCTGGCTGTGTCTGAAACTTCCTTCTGTCTCGGAGGACTTCACCAAAGGGCTCGGCGGAGGGCAGCTGCATCTTCCCCATCCTGCCCCTTCCCCTTATTAGCCATGTCCCTCAGGGTCTGGCCTCTATCGAGAATGGGCTGGGTGGAGGGTGTGGTTTAGCAGCTGCTCTGCTCCTTCCCTGTGGGCCTCACACCTGCCGCATGCAGCACATGCTTTCTGACCTCAGTTCTTGGTGGGAATCTTCGGTTGCAAGTATCTGGCCCACTCGAGAAGAGTTTTCAGAAAGACATAGGGCAGCTCACATCGTGGAAGGGGAAGGGTGCTGGGGGGCAGTAGTGGGCACCTCTGAGGGTCCAGGGCAAGAGAGGGGCTGACTGGTCTTGCCCAGGGTCCTGAGCGGCTGGCCCCACGGCTGCCATGTGCCCATCAGTCCCAGGTATCGGGGAGAGTGTGACGGCTGTGGAGGTTCTTCTGTTTTAGTGGAAGACAAAATATATGGAGCGTTTAATGTCACACAGTGATAAGCACATGCAGTGGGGTGACCTGGGCAGGAGGACGTCTCCGTTTGTGGTGACATCTGCCTGTGTGTTGACACTCTCTGGCTGAAGTGCACTGACGTGTCTGCTTCTTTCTTTAAGGGAGCAAAGCTTGTATTGGCTTGCAATTCAGCAGCTTCCCACAGACCCCATAGAAGAGCAGTTCCCTGTCCTAAATGTGACCCGGTACTATAACGCCAATGGGGACGTGGTGGAAGAGGAGGAGAATTCCTGCACCTACTACGAGTGCCATTACCCGCCCTGCACAGTGATCGAGAAGCAGGTAGGTGTGCTACAGTGAGGCGTGGCCACCTCCACTCTGCAGCCCGCCTTGGTATAGGTCTCGTCCCCTCCTTGTGGAGCTCATCCCAGCAGACCACTTGGTGCCTCTCGGCCTCTCCCCTCATGAGACAGCTCTCCCTTTGCTGTAGAGTTGGCCTATCCAGGGCCCAGGTCCTCCAGCCTCAGTACCTGGGGTTTTGCCAGGTCTTTCCAGATTCCAGGACGTAGCTTCCACCCACACTGCTTCCCAGGTGAGACAGTGAGGCCACGGTGCTTTGTGTTTCAGCTCCGGGAGTTCAACATCTGTGGGCGCTGCCAGGTGGCCCGATACTGCGGTTCCCAGTGCCAGCAGAAAGACTGGCCAGCCCACAAGAAGCACTGTCGGGAGAGGAAGCGTCCTTTCCAGCACGAGCTCGAGCCGGAGCGATGACTGGCAACGGAGCTACTGCCTCATGCTTGCGGCTCTGGGCTCTTCCTTGGGCACAGCAGACAGACTACTGGTGGTTGGACCTGGAGACGTGAGAAAAGCCAGCTACTGGCCCAGAACAGCCACCATGAGACTCCCGATGTCACGCACAGTTTGCGGGGACAGCACCCGCTTCAGTGTTAATCTCCAGCAGAGACAACCGGGGAGGCTCCCGCCAGGACGTTTCTCATTATTTATATGTTAATATGTTTGTAAACTCATGTACAGTTTTTTTTGGGGGGGAGGCAGTGGGAGGGGTAGAAATTACCAATAGAATCATTTGCTGTAATCCTCAAATGGCAAACAGGCCACATGTCTGAAAACTGTCATGTAGCCAAAGCTTCCTCCTGGGTGTCGGGATCCCATGGAGCGCGGCCTGCATGGGAGTTGTGTCCAAAGGGTCAGAGTAAAGGGGTGGAATCATCTCGCGTCTCCGCCGTTCTCTGTGCTCTGCTTCACTCCCTGTGCTGTTTAGGGTTAGATTACTTTTGAGTGGAACCAGGGAGTCAGGGTGGGTGTGGGGTGAGAGGCCTGTCCTCGCTGTCTGCCAGCTCTTCTGAGGAGCAGAGCATGCTCAGACCTCTCTAGAGTCTGGCCAGGAGCATGCATGAGACCCAGGCCCATTCTGGTTCTGCAGGAGGACTGAGTGCTGGAGGTGTTCAAGGAGGGTGGCCACTGTCTTACTGGGTGTGGGATGCTCTAGGCCCCAACATTGGTGAATCTCACTGTGATTTATTTATTTTTTTTTTTGAGACAGAGTCTCACTCTTTTTGCCCGGGCTAGAGTGAGTGCCGTGGCGTCAGCCTAGCTCACAGCAACCTCAAACTCCTGGGCTCAAGCAATCCTTCTGCC
>NW_012150274.1:1390784-1396554 GCF_000956105.1 Propithecus coquereli | reverse complement strand
GCAACACCTGTTTGCCATCCCCTGAGGGGTTTTCTGGAGCTTAGAGAACTCCATGTGCCCATATTGAGCTTGCACCAAGAAGCTACCCTTTGCTGCTGTGAGGGTCAGGGATGGTTTTTGCTGGGTAGGTGAAAGCCATCAGGAAAGGGGGGAATATGTGTTTCCCAAGAGATAGTGGTTCCTGTAGGTAGCAGTTGGCTCAAGCCCTGAGGATGTTCCCAGGGCTGGGGTAACTCCTCCTTCCAGAATCCAGCTATGGCAGGACTGTTGGGATGGGGATCCAACGTAGGTTGGCATGTTGGGATTCTGGGCAGTCTGAGGGCATGCGGCCCTGAGTTCCCTCAGGTGATCTTCGTTCAAACAGAAGCTCTGGGGATGAGGCACACAGACTGCAGGCTGTCTGCCTGTGTCCCCAGGGGAGTGGCCACATTGGAACTTGAGCCTGTCCAAGTCCACTGACCAGCAGAGGCTACCTCATTCTGCAGTGGGTCTTTGGAAAATTGTGTTGAAAGACAGGTGCCCAAGGTGACTGGGCTGGGGAAGGTGGTGTGCAGGTCTGAGGTTTGCCCGTGTGGGGCTCCTTCCCATTTCTCGAGGTTCACCATGCCCCCTGGCACGGATGCCCCCTTGAAGGTGAGGCGGGAATCCACAGTGGGCTGTATTCCTGTGTGCGTTCCTGGTCTCTTCTCTGATACCCTGGCTGCCCTTCCACTCCCGATGCCCCTGACCTCTCGGGTCTTTGTAGCTGTGTATCAGGTGTCCCCTGGCTGTAGGTACCTGGTTCCTGAGGGCTTCATGTGCACCCACGTCCTCAGGTGTGTCCTGTGGTCCTCAGGTGCCCTTCCTATCAGCTGCTCCTCGGCACGTTGGTCTGCATGTGTCCAGATTTCCATTTTGTGAGGACACCATTTGTTCTGGATTAGGGCCCACCCTAATACCTCATGCTAACTTGATTATTTCTGTAAAGACCCTCCTTCCAAAGGTCGTGTTCTGTGGTCCTTAGGGTTAGGACTTAATATCTTTCTGGGAGGGACACAGGTCAACCTGTAAGTGTCCAAAACTTGCCTTCCCCAATCTTTTCCGTAGGGTAGCGGGTTTTCGCGAAGGCTTCAGCCGCTAGGGAACGATCACGGGTCCTCACCCCGCTCCTAGCAGGTGCCCGCGGTTCGCCCCGCCCCCGGCACGTGCGCCGCCGCGGTCCGCCGGCCGGCAGGGGGCGCGGGAGCCCGTCTGGCGGAGTGTCCGGCCGGAAGTCCCACCCTGCGCCCCGGAAAGAGTCTGAAGAGGCGGCTGCCTGGGAAGCTGCCCGGGCTGACCCTCGCGCTTCCGCTCTCGGACCGCTGGTCCACGGCCTCGCAACCTGTGTCTGCCGCCACGAGTCGGCGTCCTCCGAAGGCCGATGACGGGCGTCGGCGCCCGGCTGGTGCAGGCGGTGGACACCGAGCTCACCGCCGACTCCGTGGAGTGGTGCCCGCTGGACGGCCGCAGGCACCTGCTGGCGTGCGGCACCTACGAGCTGCGGAAGCCGGACGGCGGGCTCGGCGCCCAGAGCCAGGTGCGGGGCCCTCGGCCCAGGGTCGAGCTGCTGCCTCAGGGAGGCGGAGCCGGCCGCACACGTTGAGACCTCTGTGGTCTGCAGCGAGGAAGGCCGAGAGGAGGAAGGCTCGTGTGTAGAATCACCCAGGAGGTGAAGAAGGGACACTGGCCTTTTGGCCAGAACGTAGGTTAGAAACAGTTTAGAGTCTCGAGAGCAGAACGTCCTCTGTATACAGGTGTGGCTCAGCTTTATGGAAGAAATCTATAGTACCGAGAAAATGGGGATTTCTTGGGAATTGTATGTCGCGTCTGGAAGGCACCCGTAAGGATACAAACCGGGACACTTTAAGAGGGAGAAGGGTCACTGGAACAACAGGACTAAGTCAAGACTGCCTCTGGCGAACTGGTTGCCTTGGTTACCCGAGCCATAGCTGGTCCCCGTTGGCCACTTAAGAGGAGCCTTCTTTACTGGGTCCAGGAGAGCTCACTTGCTCTTCAATCCCATGCAAGAAAAGAGACGCTTCTCCAGCTCAGAAAATCGGAGGTTCTGCATCCAGGCAGAGTTCCACTCTGGCAAACCTTTTCATTCCCTGGATCTCTTTTCCCATCCCTTGGGCCCCTCAGTATCTTAGGGTAATCAGAAAATATGTCTGCATTTTTTGTAGAGTGGACTGGACCCTGAAGAACCTCAAGTCCGTCTAGGTCGGCTCTACCTGTACGGTTTCAATGAGGACAACTCCGCTCACCCTCTGGTTGAGGTCCAAAGAAGAGATACTTCTGCAATCCTGGACATGAAATGGTACAACTTTGATAACCCCACTTGGTCTGAGTGTCTGTTTGTCATGAGTATCTAATCACTTAATCAGGGGAAGCCAGTGCCTGATAGCCTTCAACAAGATAGGGAAACATCTGGGCTTTGGGTTTATTTCTTTACTTTCCTCCCCACCTGTTGGCACTTGGAGAGTGCTTTACTTGGGGCTCATTTCCTTTGTTATTTTCCTAGCCCCAGAGTTAGCGTCAGTCTGGGAAGTGATGCAAGCTCTGACTTCATACACTGCAGAATCTTTTGTTTAGGAACAAAATTGTAGGCTCTAACCCGGTTTTGGAGCTGAAATTTAAACGCAGTCATGTGCTGCATGCCGATGTTTCATTCAATGACAGACCGTACATTCAGTGGTCCCATGAGATTATAATGGAGCTGCCCTGTACAGGTATACCTCTTTAAAACCCTTTTATACCATGTCCTTACCATACCTTTTCTGTGTTTAGTGGGTTTAGACATACAAATACTTACTACTGTGTTACAGTTGCTTGCAGTACCCAGTACAGTCACATGCCGTACAGGGTTGTAGCCTAGGAGTAATAGGCTATACTACCTGGCTTTGTGTAAGTACCTGCTATGATGTTCCCAAAACGACAAAGTCGCCTACAGGTGCCTTTCTTAAAACGTATCCCTGTTGTTAAGTGATGCATGACTGTAATAAATTTCTGGGATACATAACGCTCTCCTGTGCTTTGAGCACGTCCTGTGATCTGACGTATGGGTTTTCTCCTTAGGTGCCATGTCCCGGTGGCCGGCCATGTCCTGTTGGGCTTGGCAAATGCCAGTGGATCCATAGAGCTGTTCCGCCTGGTGGGATCTGAGGTTAGTGACAGGGGCCAGGCTCTGGGGTGGTAGGGACTTGAGAGAGTTAGGGAGGGAGGCTATGCTGGTACAGATGTTTTTCCAGAATGATCTCTTTTCAGTGGTGAGCTATACATAAATATTCTAAAGTAGCATGGAGTGCATTTTAAATTGTACTGAGTTCTACACGTAACTCCAAGAGGAGATCATCTCATGTGTCGCCAGCAGAGGGCTGCAGTGACAGGCTGTTCATTCACCTGTCAGTGAGTCTGAAAGTTCTCTAAGGAAAGCCTGGACAAGCATGTCTTGGGTTGATGGTGGGGCTAAGAATAGCAATGAATTTCCCAAGTGAAAATGCTGTTTCCTATGAGGAAAGCATATGATTCCTATATGAATTTTTCAAGTGTCTACAGTGATCCTGTACCATGCACTTGCAAAATGACTTCATCCGATTGTTGGGAGGTGGGGGACAGGTTGTCATGTAGTGGAGTGATGTAAATAGCCCATAGGCCGTGCCCGAACTCTGGGAGGGAGGGACGCACACTAGGTGTAGATGCTGTAAGTGGGACTGGAGCATAGGTCCAGCTGGCCTTTGATTCGTGGCAATTGAGGGCCTTGCTTCTGGCCAGTTCAGAGCAGCCACCCTGTCTTAGAAATGAGGGAAGGAATTGACTAAGGAAGACTATGGGCCCAAGGACCAGGTTTCAAGACAGGAGCACGTGAACCCAAGAAAGGACTGATGCAGCAGCCTGCTGGGAGCCTGTCGATGGAATTAAGCACTGGCCGGGTTGGTTAGGTATTTACCTTTACATAGATCTGAGAAAAGAGAAAAAATGTTTGAATAGCTAGTTGTACCTTCTGGAGTGAAAACCAGAGGAAAGTCCCCATTGTTGCTGTCTCTGGAGATAAGTTGCCAGCATCCCTGGAGGCCCAGGGTGGTGAAGAATGTGCCACAGTGGTCTGGAGCCCGCCCAGGCATCTCGATAGCTCTGGGAGTACAGCCAGCCAGTGGGTGTGAGAGGCAGGGTCTTCTTGCCTCACGGTCGTGTGTGGCGGGGAGTCCTCCTGCAGGTGAGTGAACTCTAGTGTTCTTGGGTCCTTCTCAGTGCACACGGCAGGGGCGAACGTTAGGTGAATGTGTGAATCAGTGACTGATGCACTGTGTTTATGTAGGGAGTGATCGAGGGAACCATGACTTACCTGAACAAGAGGAAAAATCTTCTTGGGGTTCTAGGGCTGTTTCCCTTTATCCCCCCCTCCCCCCAAGACAGGGTCTTGCTGTGTTGTCCAGGCTGCTCTCAAACTCCTGGCCTCAAGTGATCCTCCTGCCTCAGCCTCCCCGAGTGCTGGGATTATAGGCCAGAGCCACCTCACCCGGCTTAGGGCTATTTCCTTTTGACAGAGTTCCTTTCTTTCCAGTAGGAGAGCAGGTTCGAACTGCAGCCATTATCCAGCTTGGCCCTGGAGGAGCATTGTCTGGCTTTGTCCCTGGATTGGTCCACTGGGAAAACTGGAAGGTGAGGGCCAGGCTTGGTCAGGCACCCTGAGTCTTTCTTCTGAGGATTGATTCCTGTTTTCATGCTGTAGAGCAGGGACCACTTGACTGCTTCTCACCTCCTGCTGTGCGCCTCCCATCTCCGTTTCCTAAATTTCATGGAAGACAATTTTCCGGGAGGAGGGCGGGGCGGGAGGGGAGGAGCAGTACTCTAGAGCCCAGTCCTTGAACCAGGGTTGGGGACTGCAGCTATAGAGAATTAAAGCCACCTTCTGTTAGCCTTTTTTTTTTTTTTTTTTTGAGACAGAGTCTCACTGTGTTGCCCGGGCTAGAGTGCCGTGGCGTCAGCCTAGCTCACAGCAACCTCAAACTCCTGGGCTCAAGCGATCCTCCTGCCTCAGCCTCCCAAGTAGCTGGGACTACAGGCATGCGCCACCATGCCCGGCTAATTTTTTTCTATATATTTTTAGTTGTCTAATTAATTTCTTTCTATTTTTAGTAGAGACGGGGTCTCACTCTTGCTCAGGCTGGTTTCGAACTCCTGAGCTCAAACAATCCGCCCGCCTCGGCCTCCCAGAGAGCTAGGTTTACAGGCGTGAGCCACCGCGCCCGGCCTCTCTCACTGTGATTTATATATGAGTGGCTGGGGCTCCACAGTGAGAGCTGTTGCCCAGTGCTGCCTCTGTCCCATCTTTTGTCTGCCCAGCCAGCCTGCTGCTGTACTACCTGTTGGAGCAGACTGAGGGAGGGTGCTGGGTGGCCAGGATAGCCCTCCTCCCTTTGGGGAATCATCTTGTCCATGGAGAGCCACCAAGGGGAAACAAGCCAGGCTATGTCGCTGGGGTCTTCCCTGTCTTGCGGTCCAACCAGCCATCCTGCACAGAGGCTTTGCTTCCTGGGAGCAGGAAGTCTGGCCATTCCAACTCTGACCTGTCAGGCCTAGGTCAACCTGGCCCTGTCTTGGCCCTGCAGGTTCCTGCCACGCTTTTCCCTCTTCCAGCTTCTCTGCCACATGCCAGGATGCCGTATGTGTTCTCATTGCTGCCCTGGCTAGGCATAGCCCTCTGGTGGCCTTTAGTCTGTAAGCAGAGTTTCCAGTAGCTTCTCTCTCTCTC
>NW_012150274.1:1364359-1380864 GCF_000956105.1 Propithecus coquereli | reverse complement strand
CATCGAGTGGGGAGGGCGGTGGACACAAAGCTTGACGCGCAGTAAATAAGATCGCACGGTGGGTCAGGGGTGAAAGTGCTTTGGAAAGAAGGACGTTCTTAGTAGAGACGGAGTCTCGCTCTTGCTCAGGCTGGTCTCGAACTCCTGAGCTCAAACAATCCGCCAGCCTCGGCCTCCCAGAGAGCTAGGATTACAGGCATGAGCCACCGCACCCGGCCTGTTAGCCTTTTTTTTTTTTTTTTCCTTTTTTAAAGAAACAGAGTCTTGCTCTCTCTGTCACCCAGGCTGCAATGCAGTGGCATCACCGTAGCTCACTGCAGCCTTGAACTCTCGGGCTCCAGCAATCCTCCTGCCTCAGCCTCCCTAGTACCTGGGACTACGGGCACTGCCACCTCATCCGGCTAATTCAGCTAATTTTTTCTTATCTCTCTAGAGATGGGGTCTCGCTGTATTGCCCAGGCTGGCCTTGAACTCCCAGGCTCAAGCGACCCTCCTGCCTTGGCCTCCTGAGTGGCTGGGACTACAAGTGTGAGCACCATGCCCAACTTGTTAGCCCTGATTGTGCTCCCTAGACCTGGGAATATTACTCCCCATCCTAATCTTAAAAAAAAATTTCCAGCATTTTAGATAAATGGTAATAGTATTTTTATCATGATAAGTTAATACTGGTTTCTTTGACAAGCTAAGTGGCAGTTTTGGCCTTCGTCGGATGCCTGGGCAGGTCCCTTAGGAGGCATGTCCACGTACCACGTCTGTGGAGACCTCCTGGGACAGGGCTCAAAACTGGAGGAGGTGGATGAACGAAGTGCAGCTGGGCTTCCCCATTGGTTCCTGTGTCTAGGGCCAGCGACCGTCCCTGGAAAATCGTCAGTAGTGACTCCAGGGGGCAGCTTCACCTGCTGACGGTGAACGAGGTGGAGCCCAGACTGCAGAGAGTGGCCTCGTGGCAGGCGCATCAGTTCGAGGCCTGGATTGCTGCTTTTAACTACTGGCAGACAGAAGTCGTGTATTCAGGTCAGTGCCCTCCCCTGGACACAGGTGCTCTCCAGTGGAGACGGCAGGAGGGCGAGGGAGGGAGGTACCTGCCAAGGCTGGGCTGGTCCTGCTGGGATCTAGAAGACCTTCTGCGGAGAATGTACCTTCTGGGACGAGAGCTACAGTTGGCACTCGTCGCTTAGCCGTTCCTAAGAAAGCAAGGCGCAGGTTGCTTCTGGCCTTGCGGGCCCCTGGGTGCTGCTGGCCGTGACGGGGGCGGAGCCGTCCTGCCTGCGCGGTGCCCTCAGTGTCGTGTCCTTTGCACGAGCTCCTAGGAATCGGCGTCCGTGCTGTTTGCCTGATACCTACAAATACTATGTTGGATTTCAGGTTTGTCTACTCCCTTTTGGGAAGTAGTTTATCTTCCGAAAGAAAAGCAAGCACGAGAGAAATAAGATTACTTTCCTGGTCTCGGGTGGTGTTTTGGGGGTGCTGGTGTGGGAGTGAGAGGGCCTAGGAATGGGGACGCTTTGGCCTGACTCACGGAGGCGGGAGGGTTGGTCTCTGAGAGATGACAGAAGGAGGAACTGAATCTGCAAAGAGCCAAAGAAAAGATCTGACCCCTTCTTTGCCACTCTGCCTGATGGTGGCAGTGGGCCGCAGACCTGGGCGGGAGGTGAGGTCAGAACATTCCGCTGGACTGTCAGAAAACCACCTGAGCCCCTGCCCACAGCCCCTTTGTCAAAACCGCTCTCGCCGGGCTGACAGGGCATGGTTCAGCAAGCCTCGCCCCTCCGTCCTGGGTGTCGTGCGACCATGCACTCTGGGTGGCTCTTTCTCTCAGCTCTCTGTTCCGCTTCGCCGGCTCTTCTCCCCCTTCACGTGTGTCTGTCTCCTCGGGCTTCTGTCTGGATCTTGTCTCACCCGACGTTGTGACTCCTGGCGGCAGTCACTGCCTCTTTCCAGAAGCGGCCAGGTCTCGATTGTCTGACCCAGACCTTGTCTTTGAGCCCTAGGCCCATTTGTCTCGCCTGCTGCCCATCACCTGTGCTGGGATGTCCTGGGGCCCTCGTGCTCCGTGACGTGAGACCCGCACTCTCATCCTCTGCGCCACCCTGCTGCAGACCCCGCCTCCCTGTCCCCGAGTTCCCTGGCGCAGGATGTGGTCTGCGTGTTCCGCTCAGAAGCCTGCTGTCCTCGTGGATGACTGTGTGCCCTGCCCTCCCGGGGGTGGCGATTCATCTTCTGGGGGTCTCAGACCGGCTGTTTTGCGTGCTCCCCTGCAGCCACCCCCGTCCTGGCTGGCTGGTGCAGCAGAGCGACCGTGGCGGCCCTGCTTTCGCTCCCGGCCCCTCCCCGTCCAGGCTCCACACAATAGCCAGAGCTGTTGTTTAAAACACGCAAACTGTCGCACCTGATTGTTAGCGCCTTCACGCTCCTGTTTCTTTTAGGGTAACATAAAAAATACTTGTGAGATTCGGACCTGCCTTTACAGCCCCGTCCTGAGTGACAACTCTTTGCTCGTAACCTTCTTTTCCTCACGTTCCACGTTCTGTCCGGTCTCCGTGTTTCCTGCTCAGGTTCTACTCGCCTGGCGTGCTCAGCTTAAAGCCATCAGAAAAGCTGGCATAGGATGCCCTCCCTCGGCAGCCCAGATGGGCCTGGTCCTCCGTCATCCTTCTCGTGGTACCTCCAGCCCTTCCTGATGAGGATCAGTGCTAAAGGCTGCTCTGTCCCCGAGGGGAAGGTCCTCATCAGTTTCGTTTGCTGTCACACCCTGGAACAGTCTCAGCGAGAACCATAACGATTTTATTTTTTGAGGTTTCTCGTTGGATTGATTAGTTCTCCTGCCTTGGGGCTTAGCTAATTCCCAGCAGGACTGTGGTGGGGCAACAACGTAATAACTCAGGACTAATTCGTTCGTTTGCACTTACTGAGCACTTACTACGTGCCGCGCACCATTCCAGGGACTGGGACACAGCGAACAAACCGGCAGAAGGCTCTTCTGTCGCTCATACATCGAGTGGGGAGGGCGGTGGACACAAAGCTTGACGCGCAGTAAATAAGATCGCACGGTGGGTCAGGGGTGAAAGTGCTTTGGAAAGAAGGACGGTAGAAGGGTCGGGGAGCTGGGGGCAGGTGCAGACTGTCCTGTTTCAGAGCAGGGTCGGGGTGGGCAGGCCCTGGGGCATCTCCCGGGAGATGGCGGGTGGGCGAAGTGATCAGGGCCAGGCATTTCCCTTTTGACCTTTCACCCTCCCTGTGGGCCCCGCTCCCAAGCTCACCGCTTCCGTCAGGACACTGCCCTCCGCCCTGTGTCTTGGTGGTGCTCTGCCTCAGACTGGTGGTGGTTCAGTGCACCAGCCCCTCTGTCCTTCCCGTGCTTTCCGCTGTTCCCCTAAAGCTCGTGCAGGGTGTCTTTCACCGTCACGTTACACAGAGCATTTCTCCGCGACGATGCTGTGCCGAGTGTCCAGACACCTGAGAAGCGCTCGTGTGGCTGTTCCTTCATCTCTGTGCTCAGCGTTCTTTGATGTGGCCCCCCGGGGTCTTGGCACCAGGCAGCCGGTGCTGGACCCTAAGAGAAGCGGTTTAGCCGCGTGGGACCTGGCAATTACTGTCATGAACAGTGGCCACGTGGGACCAAATGCCCCTGCGGTTTCCGTTTCTTCCCTCTTATGCCAAATGCCCGTTGACATTTCCCTTCCTCCTGCAGGCCCTGCGGCAAGTCTGCAGATAGTCAGGCCCGTGTGCCTGTTCCTGGTGGTGTCTCGGGGCCTCCTGCTCGGTGGCAGCCTGAAACCACCCAGCAAAGTCACCCGAGGGGACTGCCTGACAGACAACTCGTCTCACTGAGAAACGGCCATTTCCTGTTGCCACTGCCGCTGTTGACAGCGTCTCTGTTTCCACGCAGGGGGGGACGATGGCCTTCTGAAGGGCTGGGACACCAGGGCACCTGGCAAGCCTCTGTTCACCAGCGAGAGGTAACCAGCCCGGGTCCGACTCGGCACCAGCACCGGCGGCCCTGCTCCTCCTCCGCGGGCCGCTCCCCGCACGAGCCTTGCGGCCCAGCCCTTGCTCAGGCATCGCCCTTGTCTTGCAGACACTCCATGGGCGTGTGCAGCATCCAGAGCAGCCCCCACCGGGAGCACGTCCTGGCCACGGGGAGGTGAGTCCGCCGGAGCGGGTCACAGGTCCCTCTCGCGTCCTTCGGGTCCCCTCCTCGTGGGACCATCAGCGTTTGGTCTGGCCAGCTCTCAAAGGGGAGTGTAGGCGTCTGGGTTTGGGAAGGGGACTTCATCTCAAGGGACGAGTGGGAGGGTCCCCAGGAGATGTTCCCTGCCACCCAGGGGCCTTGGGGGGCAAGCGAGCGTGGGCTCAGCTGCAAGTCCGCGGGCGTTGGTCGGTTCCAGCTACGACGAGCACGTTCTACTGTGGGACACTCGGAACATGAAGTGGCCGTGTGCAGACACACCTGTCCAGGGCGGGGTGTGGAGGCTCAGGTGGCACCCTTTCCATCAGCACCTGCTCCTGGCGGCCTGTATGCACGGTGGCTTTAAGATCCTCGACTGCCAAAAGGCGATGGGTGAGTGGGGCCCCTGTAGCTGGGCCTGAGGGCAGGGGCTCCCAGTTCCCTGCCCCCTTGGCTGCAAGCTCTTCCTCGTCTTCCACACGTTCCCAGGGCCACACCCTAGACCCTGTGGTCTGTGACCGCGCCAACTCCGGAACCTGAGTTTCAGGAACTCTGTGCTCTGACCGTTGTTTCCTCCCGACCCGCTCAGTGATGCTGGCTCCTGCATTTCAGCAGCCCTCTGACCCCGCCGGTCACTCTCGCGCTACACTTGGCCGTCCTTCTCCCAGGTTCTTCGGCCTGTGAGCAGTTTGGGCTCCATGGTCTGAGGTCCCCAGTGTGCTCCCTTCTCACGCTCTCTGGGCGGAACCCAGCGTTGTTGGGGACGCTCTCCTGTGTGCCTGAGCCGTGGAGTGTGGCTGCAGGGGGATGTCACTTGCAGTGCCCTCCCTTCAAGCTCATGCCCGTGGTCCTGGGCGTTAACTCCCTGCTGTCAGGACTGTTCCACATTTTCTCTCCTCAGAGCCCCAACTTCCCCTCTTCACTCATCTCTCAGTCTCCCTCCTCCCCCCACTCCAAAAAGAAGTGACCAGAAAACCCCATCATCTTCCTACCGGCCTTCCTGAGTCACCTGCGTGTGCGCAGTGGCTGGACCGCATCTGTCCTAAGGCTAGTGCCCTCTGCGCGGGTCTCTGCCCAGGAGCTGGCCTGCGCCGCTGTTCCTCTTTCCTGCACCCTCGGTTTCCCGTTCCCTCTGCACCATCCCGACTAGTTACGTGAACATCCCGTAATGCTGCTCATCTTAGAACTGAGTGTTTTTAATTAACATAGGCATTTGTAGTGGTAAACTTTCCTCTGAGGACTGCTTTTGCTACATGCCGTATGCTTTGGTGTGTTGGTGTCTTTCTTTTCATTCATCTCGAGGTGGTTTCTAATTTCCTTCTGATTTTTTTCTTAGACCATTGGTTCTTTATGTGTGTGTTGTGTATTTTCCACATTTTTGTGAGGGTCCGCAAATTTCTTTTTGTCATTTATTTCTAATTTGGTTCTACTGTGGAGTCCTTTCAAGTTTGTTGAGACTCGTTGTTTGTGGCCTAGAATGTGGTGTGTCCTGGAGAATGTTCTGTGCACTGGAGCAGAGTACGTGTTCCGGGGTCATTGGTGGAGTGGTCTGTAGACGTCTGTTAGGTCTCATTGGTTTATAACGTTCAGATCTTCTTGTTCATTATTATTATTATTATTTTTAGAGACAGGGTCTTGACTTGTCACCTGGGCTAGAGTGCAGTGTCACAATCATAGCTCACTGCAGCCTTGAACTCCTGGGCTACAGCCATCCTCCTGCCTCAGCCTCCCGAGTAGCTGGGACTACAGGTGCCACCATTCCTGGCTAATTTTTAAATTTTTTTAGAGATAGGATTTTGCTGTGTTGCCCAGGCTGGTCTTGAAGTCCTGGCGTCAAGTGATCCTCCTGCTTTGGCCTCCCACAGCTGTGGGATTGTAGGTATGAGCCGCTGCACCTGGCCTCTGCTAGTTCCTCACCAATCTCCCATCTGTTCAGTGTTGGAAGTGGGGTACTGAAGTCTCCAGCCAACCCTGTAGAATTTCTATGCCTGCCCTTACTTCTGTCAGTTTTTGCTTCATGTATTTGGGGGCTCTGTTTTTAGATGCATGTATGCTTATGATACTTGTATCTTCCAGATGTGTTGACCCTTTTTTTCACTATGAAGTGTCCTCCTTTATATCTAGGTACGTTTTTTGTTTTAAAGTCAGCCTTGAGATTAGTGTGGCTCCTAAGCTTTCTCACGGCTGCTGCTGTGTGACACGTCTTCTTCCATCCTTCCACCTCCAGTCTGTTCCTGTGTTTGAATCCGAAGCCCGTCCCCAGTCAGGTTGTGCGTTTTTCCCAGGGAACCGCACGAAGGTGACCTGCGCCCTCCTCGGTGCCTCACATCAGGAGACTTGTGACGCCGCCTTGTCCGTGGCTGTGACGCGAGCTCTGACCGCCCTGCCCAGGTGGTGTCTGCGGATCTCTCCGCGCAGAGACGTGATTTTCCCCTTTGTGATCAACAGATCGTCTGTGGTGAGAGTCTTCGAACCTATAAACAGCTGTTCTGATCAGACTTTCACCCCATCGAGTGATGATTCTTGCCTGAACAAGTTATTACTATGATAATTATAGAATGGTGATTTTCTAGCTTTTATTACACCTTCTACATTTATTAATTAGCATTCTTTTGTAAGATGGAGGTTGCTTTTTTGTGTCTCTGTCTGTATTTAATATCCGTGTAGACACACGGGGTTTTACGTTATTCAGTGGGTCGTAATCCATTATTGTCATTGTTCATTATAATGTTCAAATCGTCCCAGGGTTTAACCATGGAAGCCCCTTTGAGCTGGCTTCTCTGTTCTTTTCATGTGTCCCGTTGTCTTTTTTTGGACATTTCCTTACGTTTTGGCACAGGATACTTCAGGTTCATTTTGTGTTTTATCTCTCTCATTCCTGAAATCAGCTGTTTCTTCAGGGAGTGCTGGATCCTCTTAGCGATGACTTGTGTTTTGAAACCAAGATTTGATTGTCCTTATAGCTCGTAGAGTCCGTGTGTGTGTGTGTGTGTGTGTGTGTGTGCGCGCGCGCGCGCGCGCGTACATACATATGTGTTTTACGAGTGCAAGTTCATCATGACATCTCTAATTCCAGTCCAACACCGCAGTGTTCTCTTGCCCTCCCCGTTCGGTATGCACCTCCCATCTCCAGTAAGAACCTTGGTGCCCAGCAAACGTTTACTTACCTGCTTGATCTTACAGAGTTGCTGCTGGTACTACCAAAACACACCTGCTGAGTAAATTCAAGATGTTTCTGCAGTTCTTTTCTTTAGATTGAGGTACATATAGTCAAACTCCTGTGGCCAGGCGCAGTGGCTCGTGCCTATAGTCCCAACTGCTTGGGAGGCTGAGGTGGGAGGATCATGTGAGTTCAGGAGTTTGAAACCAGCTTGGGCAACATAGTGAGACCCCATCTTTAAAAAAAAAGGTTGTAAAAATCATAATAATTACATTTAGATGGTAGGAATAAGTTTTAGTGTCCTATACTACTGTAGAATAACTAAAGTTAACAATAATATATAGTTTTAAATAGCTAGAAGGAGGATATTAAATGTTCCCAACGCAAAAAAACGATAAATGTTTGAGATAATGGATATACTCATTACCACGATCTGATCACTGTACAATATATGCATTGGAACATCACTGTGTACCCTATGAATAGGTACAATAAGAAAAATTCTAGAAGAAAAAATAAGCAAATGTCCAAAAAAAAGTTACTTGGATTAGTTTTTTGTGTATATGAGGTTATTTGAAATACAATTAGATTTATTCTGTTCATTTTTTTAAGGATTTTTCTGCATCATTAATTTCTTTGTTTTAAATGTATAGAAACATTAACGGTGTCCTAGATGTTAAAATTATACAGAAAGTATGCTCTGAGGTGTGCGAGTCTTTCCCTAGCCCTCTGTCTCCTGCCCACTCACTGATTGTTGGTTCCAGTCTCATTAGTTTTGGGTTATAATTGTGTTTTTTTGCAAAAATAGGTATAAATATGTATATGTAATCTTTCCTTTTTTATAACATAAAACCTAACATTGTACATATATTCTTTTCTTTGCTTATTTCATATAAAAATAGATCCTCGACATCACTCCACGTTCATTGACGTCTTCCTCGTCCGTTTTCGCAGAGACGGGTCCTTGCTCCATGGCTCAGGCTGGAGGGCGGCGGTGCGACCACAGCCCCCTGCAGCCTCCATCTCCCGGGCGAAGGGATCCTCCCAGGTCGCTGGGACTACGGGCCCACCATCACGCCCCACTAATTTATTTTTCGGTAGAGATGGGAAACAAACAACATTTATGTAATTCCCATGTTATTTTCTGTCCTTGCCCCACCTGTTTTTCCTCGGTCTTAGCTCAGAGCCGAGTATTTTTTGTGCTCCAGTCCTGGTGCCAGTGGTTCTTGCCCTCTCTCGTTCGGGTGGAGCTTGTCTCCCGATAGACCCTTTAGAAAGTCTCTTGAGGGTGGTGGTCCCTGAATTCTCACGTGCTCAACCCTGTTTCCATGGCCTTAGCACTCGAAGGAGAGCTTGCCAGTGACGTCCTAGATTCGCGCTCCGTCGCTGGTGTGTCTTGAACGCGTCCTGCCCAGCCGCCTTTCTTGGCGCTCTGCTGCCAGGCAGGGGCTTGTGAGTAATTTGCTCTTTCTGTCTGGAGGACCTGATGATTTTTTCTCAACTGGTTTTTAAAAAACTATGGTGAAATACATATAAAACATGCCATTTTAAGCATTTTAATTGTGTAATTCAGTGGTATGAAATATGTTCAAAACGTTGCACAATCATCACTCTGTTTACGTCCCAAACTTTTCCATTACCCCAGACTTTTTCTTTGAGCTCCTGGTAACTTGTAATTTATGTTCCGTCCTCTGAATTTGCCTCGTCCAGATACCTGATAGAAGGGAGATCACAGAACACACGTCTGCTTGTACCTGGCTTCTCTCCCATAGCTTGATGTTTTCAAGGCCCACCCGTGCCACAGCATGTCAGAATTTCTTTCCTTTTTAAGACTGTGGAGAGACCGCATTTCGTCTGTCTGTCACGCACTGGTGCGCATCTGGGTCGTTCCACCTTTCGGCTGTGGTACCTTTGACCCTTGATAGGGAGTGGCTTCGCTGGGGTCTGTCTCGGAGTTCACCACTCCAGGCCACTTGTCAGGTACTTCGTGGGCCTTTTTCATAAATAGATTTCGTTTTTACGAGACTTTTATTTCTAGAAATTATTCTTGGGTTTTAAATGTTAATTCCATCTCATTGTTTTGTTTTCTTCAGAAACTCCAGTTTTCTCTGTTGGATTCTCTTTTCATTTCAGTCCGTTTGTCTGATCCTCCCTCTTTCTTTCTCCCACTTTCCTCCTCTTGGCTGTTCCCTGCCATCTTCAATGCCCACAGTTAATTTTCCAGTCGAATCCTTTTTCCCTCGTGCGCCTGGTATTTGATATTTTTTTTTATAGATGGTTTTGTCTTTTTCTGGTCTGAGTATTTGACTTTCTGTGCCAGGGTGGGGCTTCCCCGTGCAGTAGTCAGTGGGGATCTGTCCTATGAAGAAATGGGGCAGGGGCGGGACTCTCAGGAGTGGGTGCTGAAGGTCCAAATGCCCTGAGGAGGCAGGTGCCATGGCTCACGCTGATAATGCCAGCACTTTGGGAGGCCGAGGCAGGAGGATTGCTTGAGGCCCGGAGTTCAAGACCAGCCTGGGCAACATAGCAAGACCCCATTTCTACAAAAAATAAGAACAGTTAACCAGGCATGGTGGCACAAATGAGGCACAGATGAGACGTTTTCACTGGAGGTTTCTCAGATGTCTTGATCTCAAGTTACCATCCTTTGGTTCCTTTGGTTTCCTGCCCAGCTGCCAGCTACCTTGGGAGCCAAGCGGGAAAGGTTGTCCTTGTTTAATGTGTCGGCTTTTACCTGCTCCTGGTTCTCAGCCCATCCCCTGTGCTCATGTCCCCTCACCTGTGCCTTCAGCCTCTCTTGATGACCCTCCAGTTTGATGCCACAGCTGCTGTAGGGCCAGTTGCCCAGGCAGAGGCTGGGGAGACCTGGGAGTGTGTCCGATTCCCCTGTCCACTCTCATCCCACTGGCCGAGGAGCCCAGTTTCTGCGCCTTTCTGGAGAAGTGCAGTGAGAACAGCGTGCTCCCTGCCCTGGCAGCCCAGTTCCTGCTTTCTTTGATCTGCTGAGTCAGTTACCACTCACTGACCTACTTGCCACCTGCAGAATTTTCTTTCCTTCTCATTCGTTGTCATTTCCTGTCCTGTGTCTGTGCCTTTTTAATTCTCTGTACTGTCATTTTTGGAAAGAAGAAGAAAAGAAACAGTTGTGTTTGTTCTGCTGTTTCTCTCAAGTCCACACTTGGGCTCTCGTTCCCTCACCGCATGGAGGCCACTCTAGCCCATCTTGCCACGCGCTGTCCAGCGGGGGCTGCATCTGGCCCCCAGCCCATGCCCTCTCCTGAACTCAACTTGGAGCCCGCAGCCTCTGCCGCTTGGCCACTCTTAAACCGGACGGTGCCGCCTCAAACCTGCTTCTTCACTTCTTAGAGATTGGTACCTCCTTTCAGTTTTCCAGGTCTCAAACTTAGGAGCTCAGTCTTTGCCTTCTCTGGTCGTCGTTCCTCTTTCCCTCTGACGCCCTGCCAGTGCGTCCGGGCCGTGCCCCCGGGGCTCTGTCTGGTGCTCCGTACCTTGCCGTAGCTGGTCTGGCTGCCGCGTCTCCCACCGCACCTTTCCACTCTGCCCGTGGCCCGCCATCGGGTCCTTGCACAGCAGTGACCTTTTTAAAAACGTGAACCATGAGAAGTATCCAGTGGCTTCCGCATCATTTGGAATAAAATTTTGGGATCCGGCCCCTGCCTACCTCTGGCTGCATCTTCACCCTCTCCACGGCCACACTGTTCTTCTGCCGTCCCCCGAGTGCACTGGGCTCATTAGGCTCACGCACTTGCTGCTTCAGATCTTCACCCCTCAGTGTGTTTGTTTTTTCTTTTTGTTTTTAGAAACAGGTCTCGCTCTGTTGCCCAGGCTGGACTGCAGTGGTGTGATCATGGCTCACTGCAGCCGCCAACTCCTGGCCTCAAGCGATCCTCTGGCCTCAGCTTCCCAAGCAGCTGGGACTACAAGTGTGTGCCACCACGGAGGCTAATTGTTCTTACTTTTTGTAGAAATGGGGTCTTGCTATGTTGCCCAAGCTGGTCTTGAACTCCTGGCCTCAAGCAGTCCTCCCGCGTCGGCCTCCCAAAGTGCTGGCATTATCAGCGTGAGCCATGGCACCTGGCTCCTCAGGGCATTCGGACCTTCAGCACCCACTCCTGAGAGTCCTGCCCCTACCCTATTTCTTCACAGCACTGATCCCCACTCGGAAGTGTCTTTTGTTCATTCATTCATGGTCCGTCTTCCCCACCAGAGTGAGCTCTGTGAGATGCAGACCCTGTCTTATTACCTTTCTGAAGCCTTAGAAGAGGCCCTGGCCAAGAGCGGGTGTGTTGAGTGACTGTCAGGTGAAAGACGAGCTGAGGTCCTTCCTGCCCAGTGACACAAGGAAGCGTCTTCCAGGGACAGCAGCAGCTTTATCTGGGGCTTCCTTCCCAGGGCTGGCCCGTGCATGCTGCCCCAGTACCCCTGTGGCTGTCTCGGAAGGTTCCGCCTCTTGCTCCCCCCTGGATCCACCTCTGGGCTCAGGGAGCTGGGTCTCCTGTGCTGTGACTCCATTCCTGGCATGTTTCCTAATTCTAGCATCCTGGTCTGCCCTCAGCCCGCCTTCCCCAGTTCTCATTCTGGTTTCGACTCAGATCACTGGCACTGATCCCTGAGCTTCAGAGGTAGCGATGACAGCCATCTCAGGGCATTGTGACCGTCTAGGCTCACTGAAAACCTGAGTGGCCTCCTGGCCTTCCAGAGCCAGGGAGTCCCCCAGCTGGCTGAAAGGCTTCTGAGTCTGCACCCCCAGCTCACCTCCTCCTGGCTCCACGATGCTCTCACAGCCCTGGCCCGGCCTCCTGACCCCAGACACCCTAGGCGTGGCCACACGTTTTTTTTTTTTTTTTTTTTTTTTTTTGAGATAGAGTCTCACTCTGTTGCCCAGGCTAGAGTGCCGTGGCGTCAGCCTAGCTCACAGCAACCTCAAACTCCTGAGCTCAAGCGATCCTCCTGCCTCAGCCTCCTGGGTAGCTGGGACTACAGGTATGCGCCACCATGCCCGGCTAATTTTTATATATACATATATTTTTTTAGTTGTCCAGATCATTTCTTTCTATTTTTTGGTAGAGATGGGGTCTCGCTCTTGCTCAGGCTGGTCTCGAACTCCTGAGCTCAAACGATCCGCCCGCCTCAGCCTCCCAGAGTGCCAGGATTACAGGCGTGAGCCACTGCGCCCGGCCCACGGTGTCATTTCTTTCTGGTCGTAACGTCCCCCGCACACCATCCATTGCTGTGCACTGTCTGGAACCCTCCCAGGCCTGTTTCCATCCTGCCCGCCATCCTCCAGGTGCCATGACAACTTATCACAAAGAAACTGCTCGGCTTAACCTGTCAGTGACCCCCTTTCCTGCCAAAATCCAAACCCTGCCATGGGGCATGTGGTGCTGCAGCTGCAGCAGCATGTGTGCAGCTCGACCGTGCCGTGGCCTTTCCCACCTTGCCCTGCACACGTGTTCCGTTTCTCATACCTCCCTCCCCTCCCCTCCCACCTGGCCAACTCCTTTGTCCTTTGCTTTTAAGTCTTAGCTGAGTTAGATCCCCCTCTGAGAAGCTTTGTTAAGTTCTCCAACTTGGAACAGCACCCCTGACGTGTGGTTCTGTAGCCCCCACTGATTCCTCTCTCTGAGGAACGTGTCCTGTGTGCACTGCAAGGGGAAATGTCTGTTTTCTTCTCCACCTGTCTGTCCAGGTCTTGATGCCTCTGCGTGACTCACAGGGACTGCTCCTGCTGGAGTCTCCCTTTGAGGCTGGACACGGGCATTGGTTGGGGCTGATCAACTCTGGGTAACGTTGTTTCCTGTGTTCTCCTGTCTCTCGCCCCAGGGCAGAGGCAGGAAGCCACAGTCTTGGTGTCCCACGTGTTGCCCAACTCACTGGTGTATGGAGCCGACTGGTCCTGGCTCCTCGTCCGTTCTCCGCAGCCCGTCCCCTCGTGGTCCTGTCTTCAGAGCGACCCAGGAGCCAGAGCAGCAGACCTGAAGGTTGCAGGTGGGTTGCCAGCACCCTCTCTTGAACGCACAGTGGATGACGAGGGGGAGGACCCTGCGAAACTCCAGAGTGGCGTGGAGCCACTCCCAGAGAACAGGAGGAAGAGCGGCACTGAACTGCACACCAAAGCGGCCAAGCCCTGTGACCGAGACACACACCTGGAAGGGCTGAACTCGGATGTCAGCCTCTTGGCCACCTGCTCCTTTTATGACCATGCTCTCCACCTCTGGAAGTGGGAGGTGACCTGGGCTCAAGATCGTGAAGACCATTCCCACAAGTAAACTAAGCGTGTGACTTTGTGAGGGAACTGCCCATGGCTCATTTGAGATTGTTCCTGCAACCCTGCAAGCTGCACGGTCAGAGCAGCTGTCGGCTCCCCTCCTGGGCCGTGGAAAGGGACTGGGCGGTGCTGTCTGGCTGTGAGTGGGGAAAAGACTTGGTTTCAGAGAACAAACTTGTGAGTTTCTCAGGTAGATTTTGACTTTCAGCCCTTCATACGTGTTTAAGCGACTACGTATATTAATTAAATGAAGTTTAAGAAGAAAAGTTACTTTATAATGTAAGAAGTAATTTCAGATGCACACTTTAAAAGATCCCCTCATCATAGCACCAGAAGTGCTTGTACAGGTTTCGCATCCCTAATCCACAAATCCAAAATCTTAAATGCTCCAAAATCTGAAACTTTTTAAATGTAGACATGTCTCCCCAAGTGGAAAATTCCATACCTGATTTCATGTGGCAGGTTGCATATGTTATTGAAAATACTGTATAAAATTACCTTCAGGCTGTGTGTAAGGTGTATATGAAACAATTGAATTTCATGTTTAAACTCAGATCCATCCCATTCCCAAGATTCATTGTGTATATATACAAATATTCCAAAATCCGGAAGAATCTGAAATCTGTAACACTTCTGGTGCAAGCATTTCTGATGAGGGATGCTCCACCTGTATCAGACCCCTATACAGATAAACAAAAGGAAGAAGTGTATGTATGTCCTGAGTTGCCTTAAGGGGTCATAAACTGGAAATACATGAAGTCAGTGTGAGGCACTAATGACTCCATCACTGTGGCATTAAAAAAACTACTTGCTTCTATAAATTGTTTGGCTTGAAAAAAATTACAAAAACTATTCGCTTCCAAATGTGGCACAGGTGGTGGCTGCAGAAACAAACAAGCTGTGTGACACCTGACTCCCACTTTGAGTATTCTTGTCTCTGGGTGGAACTGTGTGGTTGAAGTACAGGCTGCTGTAAAATTGGTCAAATCCGCAGCATTTACTAACATACATAGGTGTTCAGAAGCAGAAAACATGCACTTCTATCCTTTGCTTTCCTATATTCTGAAGATAGGACACGACATGCCAACGTAAGTCAGATTGCTACGAGAAATTGTTCTGTGTTAAGGTAATCAATATCCAGCCAACGGCCCTTTTATATCTATAGAAACATGTTGAATCCTCCCTTAGAGTTTGTGTTAAGGATATTTAACTTAAGTGTCACCTAGATATTGAACAGAATACAGAATATCTGCCGGACTATGCACTGAAACCGGTACACACAAAGAAGAGAGACTGGTTTGCAGAAGAAATCCCAGTTTGGCACTAACTTCTTGTGTGGCCTCATCTTTAAGTTTGCCCCAAGAGGGGCAGTTACCTTCACCTGACCCAAACTGTTGCCTTGAAACCCTATAAAGAATATGCTCCTTGTTTCTTGGGTGAGGAATTTGGGGGATGAACTAACCAGTGTGGTCACCTGGCACAATCTGCCTTGTAAATTCTTTTCCTCCTGTAAGCTGAGTCATGTGTTCGCCATTGGCATGCTCCCAGAACCCTTTCGTGGGGAAGGTGACTTCTTCCAAAGGGTTTCCAGTGAATGGAGTCTCCGTATGAGAACTCTGCACCGAAATCATTCGTGCTGCACTTTCACACGACCTGATGCCAAAAACACACGCTGTACAGAGTAGCAAAGGCCTTTAATAAACGAGACGAGGGAACTACCGCCCCACTCCCCCGGGGATTCATGATCCGTGAGAATGGATCGATCGATGCAGTCTCCAGCTCGCAGGCAAAACCCAGGGTCACTCCTGCTCTGCCTCCTAGCGCAGGAAATTCCTCGGATACAGCTGGAAGAGCTTGCCTTCCTGTGTGGGCTCAAAACCGTACTTTTCCAGGTTGTCAGGATCGAAAGTGCCGTCCTTGAAGTCCTTCTCGATGGCAGGTGCGACTGCTTCCACGAAGAGCTTCCTGGCCGTGAGCGGCGCGTCGGCGCCCGCAGGAGCGCGGTAGCTCACGTAGGGCTTGAGCTTGAAGCCGGCCAAGTCCGGGACGACGAACTCCGGGACCTTCTCCTTTATATGCACGAACTTCCAGCCCGAGGCGAAGACGCCGGTCCTCTTGGCGCCGCGGCCCTTGCAGAAGGTGCGCGGCCCTCGCTTGCTCGTCCACTGGCTCATCCTGTCCGCGCCGCGGACCACGACCCGGGCCGCCGCGCTCAGGACGCCCATGCTGCGCCGCCCTGGGGAGCCTGGACCCCGCCTGACCCGCTCGCGCAACGGTCTGGGCTGCGATTCCCGCGCGAGCACCCACGCGGCGTGCAGCGGCTCCGACACCGAGCCCCGACGCGACGTTGCTCCGTTTCCGGTCGGCGCGGGCGGCCCCCCACTCTTCAGCAAGAGCGGCTCCGATTGGCTGCCGCCGCATCCAATGCGCAGCCTCTGCCCTAGGAGGGGGCGTGACCTCGGGACTCGGCCAATGCGTGGGGAGATCCGGGGCGGGACGACGGGGCCGCCGTGGGGCCGGGGCGGGGCGTCCGGCGCGCGGGCTTGGTGGGTGACTGGCCTGCGCGCCTCGAGGTAGCGGGGCCTGGGCGTAAGCGTGTTGAGGGTCGCCCTCCGCTCCCGCCTCCGCGCCGCACGCCTACGGGGCCTGGTCCCCTGGCGTCGCCCGCCTGCGGGGCCCGCGGCGTCCCGGTGGGACTCGGTCGCGGCAGCCCTGAGGTGGCGTCGGGCCGGCCGTTCGCGGGCCCGGGTCTGCAGCCAGAGGGCGCCGCGTCGGTGGCAAGGCCCCTCCCCGCGGGAGGCTCAGGTCCTCGCGGTCCCGAGTTCGTCGTCTCCGGACCCAACACACCACCTTGCGCACTGAACCAGCAGCACTGGACAGTCTCACGT
>NW_012150274.1:1339525-1363674 GCF_000956105.1 Propithecus coquereli | reverse complement strand
TTTTCAGCAGAGTTTTCCTCTCAACAAAAGCATAATTTGACTTGGAAAGGAACCTAGGGGAAAAGTTTGAAACCACGGATGTCCTGATGTGCTCATGAGCTGGTGGCCGTGTGCCCTTGTTGGCCTCAGTGTGTCTCCTTTCACCCGTGACTGTTCTGTTTTTAGCCATGGAGGAGGAGAACAATGTCTTCCTGGAGGTATGTAAGCCAGGGTCCAGTGAGGAGTCAGACCCTTGGATTTCCCAGTCAGGGACATTTCTGGACCAAGAAAAGGGTCCTCTTGGCATCTCTTCTGCCTCCCTCTTGGTCCTGGGGGCTTCTTGACGCCTGAGGAATGTGGCAGTGCGGCTCTTGTCTGAGTCCTTGTCACGCTGCTAACACTTGTTAGACAACTGAGCTTTCCCAGCGTGGACAGCCGTGCAGCTGCTGGCCACGTCCTGTCTGTTCTCTTAAGGTTTCCGTCTGGCCTTAGGACATTGCTGGTTTTGTATAGGGTCTTTCTCTCAGTCAAAAATCTGTGGCCAAATCACAGAGGCCTTTATTTCTAAACCGGAGAATTAGGTCCGTTAAAACAACAATGGGAAGCTGACAAGGCTGAGACACTCAACCGCTGGAGACTGTATATAGGCTGTGGGCCGTCCCCTGGGTCCCCGACTGTCCGAGGAGTGGTTGCTGAGCTCAGAGGGACATGCTTAGGTGCTGTTGTGTGCCCCCTCTGACACGTTCTTGAGAGCTGAGCATGGAGCCTTGTGGGAAGGCAGCCTGAGCACCTCCGTTCTGAAGTGTCGGAAGCAAAAAGCCCCCAGTGCTTGCTTTTTTTTTTTTCCTGGAGACAGAGTCTCGCTCTGTCATCCAGGCTGGAGTGCAGTGGCATCACCACAGCTCACTGCAGCCTCCAACTCCTGGGCTCAAGTGATCCTCCTGCCTCAGCCTCCCAAGTAGCTGGGACTACAGGCCCACCACTATACCTGGCTAATTTTTCTATTTTTTTTTTTCTTCGTAGAGATGGGGTCTCACTATGTTGCTCAGGCTGATCTCCAGTGCTTTTATTTGCCTCTTGAACCAAGTTGAAAGGGTTGACTTCTCTGAACTACTTACTTATTCTGCCGTGATGCAGAATTGTGTTTTTGAGATGTGTTTGAGTGCCCTTCAGATTTCCTTGGGTTTTCTGCATGGATTGCCTTGTCTGAGCCCTGGTGCTCTGAAGGCCAGGGAGCTGCTTTTGTCTTTGGCACTTGTGTAGAAACTTGAAAGGGTTAGCAGGCTGCTTGGCAGGAAGGTGTGGGTACCGGGCGGGGGGAGGACGGCTGCTATCTGGCTGGGTCTTCCACTAGTTTCTCTTCCACTGAAGTCAGCAGCATCCTCTGCTGTCACCCACTCACCACCCTGCCCTCACCCTTCCTTTCCTTCCTCCTGCCCACGGATCTGGACTTCCGAGGTCTGCTGATGCCTCCGCAGGAGACAGTAGGATGGCAGGCGCATATAGCCTTTTCTACTATTTTTTATTTGACGTGTGAACTGGTGCTGAATCTTCTCAAAGTCCAGATGGACTCTCAAAGTCCTTGGGTTTCTGAGCACTGCTGCCATGTGGGCTCCTGTGTGCCCTGAGGCCAGTGGCACGTGGCCCTGTGGGTGTTCAAAGAGCACTGAGAGATGGCTGTGGGCTCCCCTGTGGCTGGGGCCTGCTCACCTGGTCTTGTATCCCAAGGAGCTGGAAAGCCCAAGGGTCAGGTATGTCAGTGATATGCAGGGCTTTTGTCATGACAACACAGATGCTGGCCTCAGGAAGACAGGTTGCTCTCTGAGTGCTTCCTAGCAGGTGGGCTAAGAGGACCTCAGCACCCCCTGGAGAGATCTCTTCTTTCTGGAAATCTGCGGGCTGACTTCCTAACTCCCAACTCTGCTCTTACTGCTTTGACCCAGCCTGGGCTGGGAAGCCAAGCCACCCGCTCCTTGCCCATCCTGACCATTGCGCTCTCTGCCATAGGCTGGCTTCTGTCTGGGCACCGTGCTGCACTCCTGGGGGCTGCAGTTCATGGAGGAACCTTCACAGTCCACCATGGTAACCACCTCACATGCTTCCCGAGGGCAGGACCTCGCATATTGCTGCCCATCCTGTGGTTGGGGAGGGGCGGGGGCTTTTTGGCGGCCTTGCTGACAGTGCTCTGTCTCTGGTCTGGCCCAGCTGATGGGGATTGCCATTGGAGCCCTCCTGGCATTGGCCTTCGTTGGCGTTACTGTCTTTTTTGTGTACAGAAGGGTTAACCGATTTCGTAAGTATCTTGGTTCTGTCTTTGGCCCTGGGGGAGGGGATGGTATGGGTGTCTTGGGATGTGCTTTGAGCTTCTGCGAGTAGCCCTGAAGCCCGTGGTGGCTTTTGCTGGAACCTGTTGGCCTGTCTGGGCTCAGACTGAACACATTGGCTCAGGGGCCGCGTCTGTGCAGAGGCTTTTCTGCTCTGCCTTCCCAGCAAGGCTTGGTGAGCAGAGATGAGATTCGCCTTTGTCTGAGCTGAGGCTGTGGCCCAGCCCCTTGCCCCCATGCTGAGTGGTGGCAAGGACAGGACAGGAACACGGTTCACTGTCCGGCACCTGCTTCTCCAGGGCCGGGCCAGCCCTGCAGCTTTGCTTTGGCTCAGCGACGTTCACCACATGCACCGCCTCAGGGCTGCCTTTGCAGACCCATCTGCCCACGGCGTCTTGGCTGTGACTCAGGCTGCCCCTTCACTCCCTTTGCAGGACAAGCACAGCCCTCTCCTCAGTACAGGTTCCGGAAGAGAGACAAGGTGCTGTTTTACGGGCGGAAGATCATGAGGAAGGTGCGTGCTGCAGGCTCCCTCCTGAGCAGGCCTCTGCAGGATGGGGTCCTTCTGCGGCCCCAGCTCTGGGCGCGTGCTGCCCTTTCTCCGACTCCGCAGCCGCTGCTGCTAGGCACAGGGTTTGGGGGGCGTTGTAAATCATGCTGAATGGTGTCTGCTTCCCCCAGCCGTGCCCCACACCCTTTACCCAGAAATGCCCTTGCCCTTGCAGGCCTGGAGTCCACCTGGCCTGGGGGGCAGCTCGGAAGGGCTGTGGCGGGCAGTGGCTGTCGGGGAGGGAAGGTGGGCGTCTGGTTTGAAGCACCTCAGACTGCTGTGGCACGTGCGGAAAGACAGGAGGCCCCGTCGGCCCTCTAAGTGGACGTCTGTTCTAACAAGAAGAAGATAGAAAGGAGCTTTTCAGGAACATCCCTGGGGACAGTGGGTGTGGAGGGTCCTGGCTCTGGTGCTGAGATTGGTGGTCTCTGCCAGAATGTGGGGTCTGGGCTGAGGAAGGAATCTAGCGCTTTGGGGTGTGGGGGGCTAAGTTCCCTCGTGACCTGTGTGCCTGTCCTAGGTGAAAGCTCGTTTTTCAGTGTCTGGTGGTTCTGAAACCTCGTAAACACAGTTCCCTGGGTCAGGGCTCAGGAATCCGCATTTAACCAGCCCTGATCTGGGGCATAAGCAGCAGCTGTTTGCCCCTTCCTGCTCTTCAGCCACCTGCTGTTGCGGGTCACCCCCGGCCCCTCCTGTGCTCCTGAGGGCCCAGGACGTGTTCAGCAGACCTCTCAGGAGTGGTTCAGAAATCACAGACTGATACGTTTAAAAATGGCGTAACAATTGGTGTTCTTTGTAGAAAACCCGAAAAAATGAGACAAGCGGGGATATAATACAGGTGTTTATCGTGGGTCCTCTGTTGTCATCAGTGCCACGTGCCGTGACGGGAGACAAGTCGGGGGCTGGGGCTGGGCCAGGCTCAGACAGCCAGGCTGGGGGTGACATCTGCCACGGCCTGTGCTGAGGTCATGCCATGTGGGGGTGACCTGGAGCAGAGTCGTGGCGGTCCCACAAAGGGTTGTGCGGTGGCAAATGAGGTGAGATGGGAAGACAGGGAAACTGAGGAGCCGGAGCAAGAGCCATGGTGGTGGCCACAGTGGCGAGTCTCTGCGCTGAGACCACTGCTGTTCTGGGCAGCTGAGTGGGCTCTGTCTGTGAAGAAGGGGTGAAGAACGTTCCAGTTGCAGGACAGACTGGACAGCGGTCTGGGCTGCAGGGGGAGGGGAGATTGGGAAGGTTCAGTTGAGCACCTGCAGGTTTCTAAAGGGCTGGAGGAAGGGGTTCTGGTGACCAGGGTGGAAGAAGGGGTGGGAGCAGCAGCCAGCCTTCCGGGTGGAGGGCACAGCAGGCAGGAAGCTGTGGAGCTCTGAAAGCTGGCTGGGGCCAGCGAGGACGATCTTGAGGGCGTGCGGGGCTGTGTGATGTGCCGCCGTCAGCAGTGACGCAGAGCCAGGCTGGGTGGGGGTGGCGCAGCCAGACCCAGGAGCTGACGTCAGGATTGCCAGTGGCCCACGGGCAGGTCCTGAGGACTGACCCCTGAGGCTGAGAGTGCAGCACCTGGGCATTTCCCTCGGCTCTGCAGGTGACCACGCTCCCCCACACGCTCGTGGGGAACACAGCCCAGTCCCGGCAGCGGACCAGGAAGAGGACCAAGGTGCTGTCTTTGGCCAAGAGGTACTGGGAGTGTCCTTCAGACCGTATCGCCCCAACTGCCCAACCTGGGGGACACTGTGGTGACGGAGCTGCCCTGTGTCAGCACTGCCCGAGAGGTCTCCACTCAAGGTGAGCGTGTCTGTCGTAGGATTCTGCGTTTCAAGAAGGAATGCCCCACTCTGCAGCCGAAGGAGCCCCCACCCTCCCTTCTGGAGGCTGATCTCACGGAGTTTGATGTGAAGAATTCTCACCTGCCGTCAGAGGTTTTGTACATGCTGAAAAACGTTCGGTAAGAGAACAAGCACGGGCCTGTTGCCGTGGCTCCGGGTCCTCCCAGGGGCTGCAGTTGACACAGGTGTCTCGACACCTTCTCACTGGGGCCCTCTTCAGCTTGGCTGCCCTGTCAGGTGATGGCTGGCAAAGCCTGCCTGCCTTCTGCCTTGGGACTGCTGGCCTCTGTGCCTCGTGCTAGGTGGGCGGGATGGTGCTTCAGGGGCGTCTCCTGATCCACATGACCCTCCCCGGTTCTTCCTTGTTCTGTGTAACTATTTCTCAGTGATATGCCCAGAGCAAGAACGAGTGTGTGGATGGATCAAACACCGCAAGCCTGGGTTCTTTTCCATGTCTCCTGTCTTGCCATTTGTCCCCAGGACAACACCCCTTCCTCTCTCCAGCGCCTGACCACCCTCCCAGGGCGCCTCTGCCTTCCGTCCTTTACGCATCCGGTTCCGGTTCACAGCCACAGCTCAAGTTCTTTGAGCTGATGGGAAAACAGGCTCATGGGAATTTCAGAATTTACAGTTCTGTTTGAGAGTGATTCCTGGTGGTTTGTTGGTCAGCTGCGCAGATCTGCGTCACTGGACCCGGTGCTGGCAGGGACAGTGGCCTGTGCCCTCTTGAGACTGTTTCAAAGGCTGTCCATCTTCTCCTGCCGTCTGGGAAACGTGTCCCACAGTGCACTCTGGTTCTTGCAGGGTCCTGGGCCACTTCGAGAAGCCACTGTTCCTGGAGCTTTGCAAACACATGGTCTTTGTGCAGCTGCAGGAAGGGGAGCACGTCTTCCGGCCAGGGGAGCTGGACACCAGCATCTATGTGGTGCAGGATGGGCGGCTGGAGGTCTGCATACAGGATGCTGTGAGTGACGGGGCTGTGATGCCTGGGATCTGTTGTCTTAAAGTTTTAAAAATTTTCCACTGAAAATTTAATGCAAAATTTTTATTTTTAGTTCTTTGGGGAAAAAAGCACACCTTCATCCTGACAGTCATACACAACTGCTGTTTTACTTCTGGCATGTTATCTTCACCCTTGAGCACACGTGTGTCTGATGTTTACACGGGTTTAATGGTGGCATCATGTGGTTTTATTTCAGCGTTTCACCTGACATTTTATTTATTTATTTTTATTTGTTTGTTCATATTTTTTGAGACAGAGTCTTGCTCTGTCACCCAGGTAGAGTGCAGTGGTGTCAGCATAGCTCAGTGCAGCCTCAGACTCGTGGGCTCAAGTGATCCTCCTGCCTCAGCCTCCCGCAGAGCTGGGACTACAGGTGCGCTCCACCACGCCCGGCTAATTTTTGTGTTTTTAGTGGAGACGGGGTCTCGCTCTTGCTCAGGCTGATCTCGAACAACTGACCCGAAGCGATCCTCCCACCTCCGCCTCCCAGAGTGCTGGGACTACAGGCGTGAGCCCCTGTGCCTGGCTTCACCTGATATGTTTTAAACATGTTAAACTGTTTCTTCCAAGGATCCTTTCAGCCCAGGAGTTCAAGGCTGCAGTGAGCTATGATCGTTCCACTGCACTCCAGCCTGGGAGACAGAGTGAAACCCCATCTCTTAGGGAAAAAAATGTTTTTTCCGAGCTCTCAGAATACTCCCATTAATGGCTTGGTAGTAAATTATTGTATTGACCTGCCATGATCAATTGAACCCTTGCAGTATTTTCAAGTTTCTGATTATGAATTTTAGTTGTAAGAAAATAATTTAGATACTCGTTCACCTAGGAGCTAAATATTTGTTTCCTGCCCCTGTTAGATTCCACCCTTTGAATCGTGGTTGCTGGGGATGGCAGCTGGGTCAGATCCTGGTGAGGTTTCCTGTCAGGGAGGTGGCATCGGGTTATCCGTCCTGGTAGCTGGTGACGCAGACTTCCCACTACTTGTTATTGTTTGGAGCAGATACGTAGTGAATCCTGGACTTCGTATGGGGGTCTCCTGACCTTAAGGGCTCCTGGGGGTGGGTAGTGATTCCAAGACAGTTCTCGCACTGTCCTTTTGGGTTTCTAGAACAAAGGTGTTGTCTGGGCAGAATATTTGATTCTTGGGTTTGTAGCTTAGTCTATGGCTGGACTTGGTGGGCTTGTTAGAAAGGAAAGGGCCTTTGTTTTGCCCAGTCTAGGGAAGTCGGAGCCAGTAGCTCCTGGGGCATGTGGCCCTCCAGCTGGTGCCCAGAGACTCTGTCCCCACTCGTGAGGGGCTCCTGAGAGGACGGGACCCGGCATATTTCTGGCCATGGGGGAGCCGTGGAGGGAGGGTGACTGTTGCCAGATTGGATTTCCAGGGTCAAGCTGAGATGAAGTATTAAGTCAGCAAAATTGCATGTTTTTCCCCCCTTTTTTAAATAGAAAATCATATTAAACTTCTATAATTTATACTGATAAAAACTGAATTTGGTCCTCAGCAAACTCAGGTTTTGTGGAATTTCACCTAAATCCACCCAGTGAGGACCAGTCATGGTGTTGAGAGGCTGTGGCCAGGTCAGGTTGGGTTTCGTCAGTTGTCCTCATTTTTCTCTCTCCTCTGGTGCTGGCAAGTCCAGCCCGTCCTCTGCCTCCTCGTCTGCCGTGCCCACCTCATCAGGGGCGACGTGCAGGCGGAGGCTTGCTGGCCTCGCCGCCCTGGGCCCACGGACGCCCCTGGACTGACAGGGCTTGCTGTGTTCTCCAAGCGCAGGATGGCACCGAGGTGGTGGTGAAAGAGGTTCTGGCGGGAGACAGCGTCCACAGCCTGCTCAGCGTCCTGGACGTCATCACGGTGAGTACCCGCCATTCCGGGCACCTGTCATCATCAGCCTTGAGGCCTTGGTTTTCCCACCTCTCCTGGACAGGAGGTCCCTTGTCGGTAAAGGCCAGTTCTCCACAGTGACACGGGGTGGGAGGGTTTTCCGGGACATGGAGGAGCTTCCTGCCTCCCACGGTAGGTAAGGGGGTGTCGGGGGAAACTATGACAACGTGTTTAATGACAGCCGGGCATTTGGTTAAGGGTTTGGACTGGGTGATACAGGTATGTGGTACAATGTTCAAAAGGCCCCCAGAATTGCAGAGCGACCGTTTTCTCCTCTCCTCAGGCCCCAGGACTCCTCCCCAGGAGGGACCTACCACCACTAGGTTCACGCAGGGCCTCTCGTGGTCCCCCGTGTTCGCTGTTCCTTGTTGCAGTGAAGGGTCTTGTGTGTGCATCATTCTGGATATTGGAAGACCGGTCTGTAGGGAAAATCCTTAGAACAGACTTGCTGGGTCCCAGGGGACGCACATTTGCCATTGCGAAAGGTAACTGCCAACCCACGCACCAGGCAGAGTCTGTACCAGCAGCTCAGTGTGCTGCCCAGCACCGCATCTTGGCTAATCTGATGGACTGAAAAACGACATCTCATGTTATCTCATGATTTTTTAACTTTTTATTGTGGAGCATTTCAAACATACACAGAAGCAGACAGAAGAGTAGAGTCAGTCCCTGTGCCTGTCACCAGCTGCTTCAGGTCTCAGCTAAGCATGTCCCGTTCCCTCCCTGTTAACTAGAATTTAATATTTGCTGAATCTCCTTTTTCTTTTGAGTAAAACCTACATACAGTGAAACAAATCTTAAGTGTACATTAGCTGAATTTTGCGAAAAGCGTATACTTGTGTTAACTCAAAAGGGGCATTTGATTTGAATCTTACTCTTTGAAGTGATACCTTTTCATTTTTAGCTATATATTGAGGCAAATTTTACATCGGTTTCTCTAGACTTTGCGAGGATGGATCTTGGCTAGAGTGCATTCGGGCGGGGCCAAGAGTCTGGGGCTTTGTGTGAAGTCTCCTGGTAGAGCCTGGAGACTCCTCTGACCCAAACCTAAGTTCTTACACATGGAGAGGAGGCAGCAAGCTCCACACGGAGGTGCTGGGGTGCCCGGTGTGCTCACTCTGCTCCCCGTCAGATGAGCACAGACATGTTTTGGGCTGTATAGGGACCTGAGGTGGAGGCACAGATGGGACCTCGGTGTCTCACTGGGTCCCCGAGACTAGGTATGTCTTCATAGGACGCTTGATGCAGGCTGGGGAGGCCACCTGCCTGGCGGAGAAGAGGACACCCACCTCCTCTGAGCAAGGCTGACCTGCCTTCAAAAGGCTGACATTCAGCTTTAAGGGGGCCACTGGCATGGGTCGGGGGGCGCCTAGGGTCCAGGCCACCATGTCATCTCTGCTCCTGGTTGGGCCTCTGGTGGGTTTGTGTCTTTAGAGCTCTGGCTGGCTTCTCGGGGACTGCTTAACGTGTAAGGCGTGCTGGTGGGCCTGAGAAAAGCCAGGAAAGGTCTGGAAGACCTTCGGCCTCCGTGGACTTAAACCACTTAGATGTGTGGCACCTGCACCCCTCCCACGACGGCTGGTTTGCTTCAGTGCGAACTGGGGAGGGGCCCTTCTTGGTTGTTCCTTATTGCTTTTGTTTGTTTGTTTTTCTTTTTAAATCTCTCTTGGTCTGGTGTTCCTATTCTTTCTGATTCTGATCTCCTTGTGGTTTCTGGGTTGAGCCTGATTGTTACAGCACTGCGATGTGTATGGCCAGGAAAGGACAGTTGTGTGCTGCGACCAGGGCCAGGGCTCCCTCGAGAGCTGCATCCCTCGCTTCCTGTGTCCGTGTCAGCCCTTCTCCCTGGGGGCAGGAGCCCATCTTCCTTGGGTGTCGAGGGAGTAGAAAATGGGACATGATCTTGGAGAGAAATTATTGTATATTGTGATTAATTGGTCATTTGGAGTGACATAATTTTTGCCTCATCAAACGTTTGTGTTTGTCATCTTAACGAAACGTAAACTCTTATCAAATAACATGAACAAATTCTAAAATCATTCCTGATGTTTTATATATCTGTCCTCCCCCCTCCAAAGCCACTTCCAACTCTTAGTTTCCTCCTGAGCACCCTGCTTAACTTGCTGCTCGTAATCGACTTTCTGCTGTAGGGAGTGGAGACATGGCTCTCTCGAGTGCCAGCGTGCCTCCACCCCCAAAAGTCACGTTTGCATTCACAGCGGTGTTATTTTCACTTTACAAATAGCCTTCACAGCTGAGCCATGTGGTGTACTAGGGTTAAGTTTCTTTTTTTGCCAACGTTTTATTCTCCCTGTAATTAACAGTTGTCATTTTTTTGGTTGCTTAGGTTTTTTTCTATGCACTCATCGCAAATTTATGCCCTGACCCAAGTGCTCCGTGAGTGGTCCTTTTGTCTGGGAAAAGCCTCCACCCAGGAGCCCCCGTCGTCTTGTCCAGGCCTGTTGTCCAGCTGCCATCCTGGGCTTTCCCACTGACTTCTGTGGGGTTTCTGCCCTCTCCTGTGCAGGGCTCGTGTTTCCTCTCTCTCGGTCTACTTGCTCGTTTTGCTGGAGCTGTTGGCTTCCTGAGATAGAGTGCAAGGGAGGTATATTTTTTTTGAAACCTTATAAATCTAGAATTGTCTTTATTCTACACTACCTTTATCTTTTTGTTGTACTTTCTAGGAGATTTTTCTCAACTTCATTTTGGAAACCTTGCACTGAATTTTTAATTTCTGTCATTTTTTTTATTTCAAGAGCTTTTTTTTCCCTCTGTTCTTTTTTCTTTTTCTTTTTCTTTTTTTTTTTTTTTTTTTGAGACAAGTTCTCTGTTGCCTAGGCTGGAGTGTAGTGGCATCATCACAGCTCACTCCAACCTCAAACTCCTGGGCTCAAGCGATCCTCCTGCCTCAGCTTCCCAAGTAGCTGGGACTATAGGCATGTGCCACCATGCTCGGCTAATTTTTCTTATTTTTTGTAGAGATGGGGTCTTACCATGTTGCCCAGGCTGGTCTTGAACTCCTGGCCTCAATTGACCCTTCCACCCCAGCCTCCCAAAGTGTTGGAATTACAGGCGTGAGCCCAACCTGAATGTTATTTTTAAATATCATATTGTTTTTACTTGATGGATAAAGTAACATGAAGTTTTCTTTTGCTCCCTGAGTTGTCTCTGGCTGTTCTGAATTTCACTTTTCTGTTTATTGGTTTCTGTCTTTAAGATCAGGGGCTGTCTGTCTCCAACAGTCAATTTATGTGAGAGTGAAATCCTCGTTGGACACAGGGACACAAACCAGTGTAGACGCGTCTCATACACATAATGTGGACCGAGAGGGACCAGGGACAGAGAGCACACACCATATAATGCCACTTAAACAAAGTTCGAGTACAAGCGACACTGACACATGATGGCAGAGCAGTGGCCAGCCAACTTTTTGTGTCAAAGGCCGCAGAGTAAATATCTTAGCTTTATGGGCCACGTAGTCTCCGCTGCAGCTACTCAGCATGGCCACTGTAGCATGAACGGGCTGTTGGCGGCGTGAGTGGACGGGGACGGGAGGGTCTGGCCCCGCGGCAGGCGGGTCCCTGAGAAGTCCCATGTGCACACGTTTGCAGATGCTCTCCGCAGTGTCCTGCGCAACAGCGAGTGACGATAAGTCAGCAGTGGTGTAGGCGACTGAGCGAGAGCCATGCCTGTCCACACAGCAGTCACACACTAACAATCTTGCACAAACTAAGACTTGTTTGTGCAGGTAGGGTGCCGTTTGTGAGATTTAGAATCAAGCAAAATTATGCCACATATTCTGTGAATACCAGAGAAAATTCAGAAAGTTGGCTCTGAGGGGAGAAGAGGGTGAGATCAGAGCGCACACGTGGGTAACTTGAACGACACTGATAGTTGATAGCTAACTCGTGTTATGGCGACACAACCCGGGTCATAGTTAGCATGTCTGTTTACACTATCATGCTTTTAAAAAACTATTGTACACGACGTCTCGCTTATGTTGCCCAGGCTGGACACAAACTTCTGGCCTCAAGCGATCCTCTCACCTCAGCATCCCGAGTAGCTGGGACTACAGGCATGTGTCACCACACCCAGCAATATCATGCTTCTTTGTATATTTGAAGTATTTTGTAACAACTTCGTAAAAATTAAAATAATAAAGTCAACCTCCTATTAGAAATGGTAGGTTGAAGATTACGTGTTTATCTTTGTTCCCTCATGGAATACACACGCTTATGTCAGGCAAAAGTAAGAGTAGATAAGGAATGTCAACAACATTTTAGAAGCTGATGTAGTCCATGGAGTCCTCTAATGAAAGCTGAAACTGTGCTTTAGGGCTGTAGAACCTAGACAGGGAAAATGGTCCATGCTGCAGAGCCCGTGGGAGGCACAGGTCAGTACCTCAGGAGGCCAGAGGCAGGAGGGGCTGCTTGAGGAGCAGGCCAGCCCCAAGTCCCCTCCTCGGCCCCAGCGGGCCGGCAGATGGCCCTTCCTCTAGGCCCACAGACCGCAGGTGTTCTCTCTGGGGAAGGTGAAGTGGGTCTGAGCATCGGGACAACAGGCACAGCTACAGGCCAAAGAACAGTGTCTACTCTGGATGGGAACAGCCCAGACACCTGCCCCCATGCTAAGCCAACGCCACCACAGAGGATACTGCCAGACTCCTTTCTGGGAAGCTGCCCTAAAGACCTGCAGACACTGACCTGTGGGCTCCCAAAAAAAGGAGCCAGCTTCCTGCCTAGTCCTCCTGCAGGGGGTCCCCAGGTGACAATCCCCAGCCACACACATGGGGCTTACACCCAGCTCTCGAGTGGCTCACAGGAGTTTCCTTTTTATAATTAACCCATATAACTACCACCCAAATCAAAGTATAGAACATTTTCAGCAACCTGGATTACCTTCTGTCTCCCCGAGTGAATACCCAACCTAACCCTCTGACAGGTACCCGCTAACGTGACGTCTGTCACAGAGGTGGCCAGTGCAGCCTCAGGGCCAAACCCTCCCATTTCCCGTTCACTGACACACCGCCGACAGCTCATTCACACTACGGCCACACTGAGTAGCTGCAGCGGAGACAACGTGGCACATAAAGCTAAGATATTTACTCTGTGGCCTTTGACGCAAACAGTTGGCTGGCCACTGCTCTGCCATCATGTGTCAGTGTCACTCGTACTCGAACTTCGTTTAAGTGGCATTATTCCGTGTGTGCTCTTTGTACCTGGTCCCTCTCGGTCCACATTATGTTTATGAGACGCGTCTACACTGGTTTGTCTGTCACAGAGAAATCAGAAAATATTTTGAACTGAATGAAAATGAAAATACAACATACAAAAATTTATACCTTAAAATACTTGTATTAGGAAAAAAAATAGATCTCAGATTAGTGATCTAAGCTTCTGTCTTAAGAAACTAGGAAGAGAAAAACCCAAAGCAAGCAGAAGGAAGAAACAAAGAGCCGCAATCAATGAGATTAAAAATAGAAAAAATAGAGAAAACCAATGAAACCAAAAGCTGGTTCTTAGCAAACATCAGTAAAATACAAAAACCTCTAGGCAGACCAGTGAAGAAGAAAAGAGAGAAGACACAAACGACGAATATCAGACATGAAAGAGGGGACGTTTCTGCAGACCTCACAGGCATAAAAGGACTCATAAGGGAATATCATGGATAACTTTATACCCATAAAATCAACAATTTAGATGAAATTGAAAAATTGCTTGAAACATACAAACTACCAAGGCCCCTTCTAGAAGATGTAGATTATACGAATAGCCCTGTATCTATCAGAGCAGCGATCCCCAACCTTTTGGCACCAGGGACCAGTTTCATGGAAGACAATTTTTCCCTGGGGAGAGGAGGTGGAGCTCAGGTGGTGATTTGAGCAGCTGCAAATACAGATGAAGCGCCCTCTGCCACTCACCCCTGCCACTCACCTCCTGCTGTGCACCCCCCTTCCTAAGTTTCATAGAAGATGATTTCTCCACAGGGTGGGGAGGGTGGTGGAGCTCCATTGCCTGCTCTCTAACAGGCTGCAGACTGGTACCAGGGGTTGGGACCACAGTGCTAAAGAATCAAATTTGTAGCTAAAATCCTTCCCACAGGTAAACTCCAGGTCTAAATGACTTCACTGGGGAATCCTACCCAACATTTAAGGAAGAAATAATGCTAATTTTACTCAGATTCTTGCAGAAAAGTAAAGAGGAAGAAATACTTCCCAGTTTAGTTTCTGAGGCCGGTGTTACCCTGATGCCTAACCAGACAAAGACTACAAGAAAAGAAAATTGCAAGCCAGGTGCGTTGGCTCAGGCCTGTAATCCTGGCACTTCAGAAGGCTGAAGTGGGAGGATCTCTTGAGGCCAGGAGTTTGAGATTAGCCTGGGCGACATAGTGAGACCCCTTCTCTACAAAAACTTTTTTAAAAACAATTCGCCAGGCGTGGTGGCTCACACTTGTAGTCCCAGCTACTTGAATGGCTGAGGCAGGAGGATTGCTTGAGCCCAGGAGTTCGAGGCTGCACGAGCTATGATGGCGCCACTGCACTCCAGCCTGGGCGACAGAGCAAGACCCTCTCTCTTAAAAAAAAGAAGGAAGAAAGAAAGAAAAGAAAAATTGCATATCAATATCTCTCATGAACACAGACATAAATATCCTCAATAAAATATTAGAGGTTTGCATCCAGCAATATATAGAAAAGGATAATACATCATGGTCAAGTGCGGTTTATTCCAGGAGTGTAAGGCTGTTCCAACAGTTGAAAATCACTTACTGTAATTTACTGTATCAACAGACTAAAGAAAAAAAACCATATGATTATCTCAATAAATGCAGAAAAAACATTTGACAAAAATCAACATTTTTGTGAGAAAAACTCTCAGCAACTAGGAAAAGAGAACTTCCTAAACCAAATAAAGGACATCTGTTCATACTTACTGGTGAAAACTGAATGTCCGTTCTCACCACGCTGTTGAGCATCATAGTGGAGGTCCTCACCGGGGCAGTGGGGAGAGGAAACAAAAGAAAAAGCATACAGATTGGAAAGGAAAAAATGAAACAAGTCTCTATTCACAAAACAGTAGAAAATTCTGTGGAATCTATAAGGTACGAGAACTTATTAAATATGAATGAGGTCATCAATATACAAAACACAAATATGTTACTATATATTAGCAATGAACAATTGGAAATTAAGATGTGAAAAATAGCATTTAGGCCAGGCACAGTGGCTCACACCTGTAATCCCTGCACTTTGGGAGGCTGAGGCAAGAGGATTGCTTGAGGCCAGGAGTTCGAGACCAGCCTGAGCAAGAGCAAGACCTTGTCCCAAAAAAAAAAAAAAGAAAAAAACCACAAACCAAAAAATCCCAGTCCATGTATAATAGCAACCAAAACTGGGAACTTGGGGGTTCCCGGGCTGCCTGCACTTTTGACCAACTGGCTACAAGTTAGGGGATTCCCATGACCCCCTCAGATTCAATCATTTTCTAAAACGATTCAGAACTCAGGAAACAACCACGCTTAAAGTTGTACTCCAGAGGATAAGAATCAGCACTGGGCCCGTGGAGTCAGGTCTGGGAGGGTCCAAACGTGAGGCTTCTATGTCCTTGAGATGCACCCGCTCCGGGCACATTGGTGTGTATCGACAATGCGGGCCAACCACCAGAACTGTGGCCAGTGATTGAGCTCAGTCTCTAGCCTTCCTCCCTCCCCAGAGATGGGAGGTTGGGCGATACCCCTGGTTTTAGTCACATGGTGGTCCTCCAGTGTGGCCAGCCCTATTCTCAAACTGTCTTGGGCCTTGCTGCCAGGAGTCAACTGCTAGCATGAAGTCAAGTGTGGTCCGAGGAAGGGTGGACACTTCCATCACTCAGGAACTTGTAAGGGATTAGAGGCTTTCTCCCAGGAATCAGGGACACAGACCAGCCAAATTCTTTATTATACACCACTGATAGTACCAAGGGCTGATGGGTACCTGTATCAGCTGGAACTCATTCATGGCTGGTGGCTGTGTAAAGTGATAGCGCCATTGTGGAAAACAATTTGCTAGTTTCTTATTAAGGTAAGGATACATATACCGTATGACCTAAGATCCCATCCCTAGTTATTTAGCAAGAGAGATGACAGCTGTGTTCACACAAAAACCTGTATATGCATATTTGTAGTAGCTTTATTTATAAGTGCCCCAAACTGGAACAACCCAAATGTCCTTAAGCTGGCGAGTGAATGAAGAGACTGTGATGTATGCATGAGACAGGCTGGTACTTAGGAGACAGACGCACAGACCAGTGGTAGATGCACCAACATGGATGACTCTCAGGTGTCATCTCGGTGAGAGAAGCCTATATACCATGTGGTTCTATTTAAGTGACATTTGACAAAGCCAAGACCATAGGGACAGAGAAGGCAGGTGAGTGTTGCCAGGAGCCAGCAGAGGGAGGAACAGAAGACGAGAAAAGGCCACAGAGGGACATCTCAGTATGGGGCTGTTCTGTTTCTGTGCTGGTGGTGAACACACCAAAAAGCTGTGCACCAAAGAGGGCAAATCTTACTGCACGTGAAGAATACCACGATTAAGAAATAGTCTCTTCTTTCCAATGCCAACCAATTTCCGTAAGGTAGAAACCAAAAGCCACTCAGTAGGGATTTCTGTTAGGCTCTTCGATTAGCCATGTGGAGCCTTGTTGGCAAAGTCCACCTGACGAGTCACATGGCTCCTCAGCTGGGGTCCCGTGCGTGCTCCTGGTTGGAGGCTCTGGTTAGTGCTTGGTCACTGTCACATGCAGTGACATCACTGTGCTGGTGGCCATTTGACAGGAGATTCCTGACTCAGTGGCCTTTCTAGGAAGGCTGCACGGGTTGGTATCTTATACACCCTTTTGACAAGGGGGTACCGACAGCCGTGACAGTTGAGACCAGGGCAGGACATTGGAGAGCTGGGTCCATAATTCTCAGTGACAGGTGGGAGCAGGTAGAAGCATCACCTCGTGAGTGTGCAGGTCTGGAGGTGCTGGCTGCCTCTGGGCCTGCCCCACCCTGATCTGTCGTGGGCCAACCTTCGCCGTGGATCTCTTGGACAACCAGGATGCGTGTGCACGTTGCACCCAGAGCAGCCTGTTCCACAGCACAGCCTGGGAAACCAGAGCCACTCGAATGGGAAGCCAGGTGGGGCCTTCTGGGTGGGCTTCCCGAGTCTCAGCGATTCCGGGGGGCTCTGCTGGGCCCTCAGAGCAGGGACTGACGGAGCTGTTGTTACAGGGTCACGCTGCACCGTACAAAACCGTCTCCGCCCACGCGGCTGTCCCATCCACCATCCTCCGGCTTCCAGCTGCAGCTTTTCAAGGAGTTTTTGAGAAATATCCCGAAACCCTGGTGAGGGTGGTGCAGGTGGGTCATTCCTCAGTCAGCTTTTCTAGCTGCTCTGGGTCCTCTGAGGCAGGGGACCCAGCAACTGGCTTGGGGTTTGAGTAGGTCTGTTTTCAGTTTACCGTCTCAGTCCTGGGTTTTACAGCCATGAAAATGGACTCAGGAGAATAGTGTAATTGATGTGGGATTCTGAGTGGGTATGGGAAGAACTGAGGCTGTTTTTAAAACTTTTGTAATAGATATTTTACAATAAAATTAATATTCATAATTTCAAAGAGGTCTTCAGATCTCTCATTCTCTCCCACAAAGAAAATTTTAAATTTTTATTAAACTTATTTTAGAGTAATCTTAGATTACAGAAAACTTGCATAAATAATGCAGTTTCCACGTGTTTCCCACTCCCCCACTCCCCCACTCCCCCACTCCATGTTAACATCTGACGTTACCATGGCGAGTTACCAGGAGCAAGGGGCGTTTTCTCCTCTGACAGGTCCCTGGAAAGGGTTTGGTTTGTCCTGGGTCTGGCGGGCGTGGTTCCCTGCTGGGCTGCCACGGCCCTCGCCCTGGGCCTGTGGCTGGGGCTCACGGCGCGCGCGCGTCTCTGTTGCAGATCATCATGGTGCGGCTGCAGAGAGTGACCTTTCTGGCTCTGCACGACTACCTGGGCCTGACCACGGAGCTCTTCAACCCTGTAAGTGGAAACACTGCCTCACAGAGCCCTGTGTCCACTCCACGTGGTGTCAGGATGGCCCGTCAGCTGTCACTGCAGGGCACCAGTGCCTGGTGGGGACAGTACCAACCACAGCTGTGGCCATTCTATTTGCTGGTCTTCAGGACTTTGGACTTCGGGAGGTGACTAATGGGCTGCGTTTACTTTTCTACCTTGAAGCAAATGCCAGTTGATGAGTTGGGGGCTTGATTCTCGGGGGGGGCTTGTGTTAAAAAATTCTCTAATGGGTTAAGATTTGGGAAATGTGGAATTCCTTCTCCGGTGCTGGAGTTCATCCCTTCTGGAGATGGCCTGATTGTGAGCAGCCTTAGTGTGCCCCGGCGGCGGACGTTCCAGAAGAATCTGGTATTTGAGCCTGTGACGAGCCTCCTTTGTCACCTCGGGGCCATGGAACACTGACTGCCCAAACACACACGCATTTTCCCTTTCCAGCTCCCCACGGGGCTGTAAGCTGAGCTGACTGCCTTGTCCAGTGGAGGCTGCCACCTTCTTTCCATCCCTGTCCCTGGGGTCCCTCCTGCCAGCACTCAGCTCTGTGTCCCGCCCCTGACTCCTGCTTTCTGTGCAGACTGGGTGGGGTCGAGCTGATCCCACACTGTGACCTGTCTGGAGGGAGCAGAGCCTTGTCAAAGGTGCGGGGCCTTGAAGCCTGGCTCTCCCCCTCCCAGCGGCGTGACCCTGGGTAGACACCCAAGCCCGTGGAACGGGACAAGACTGGTCCCACCTCGCAGAGTTCTTATGAGAACTAAGTGCGGTAATGGTTTCATGCCCTGCTCTGCCCTCCCAGCCCGAGTTGCTGCCCCAGTGTGTCGAGGGCACCCAGCAAGGTACTGTGGGGCGGACAGATAAAGCCCTGGTGGTTACTAAATGCCTGATGCATGTTAGTTTTTTCATTGGGATTCAAAATTTTAACAATGAATTGTGCCAGTAGAAGCTTTTCAAAGGCAGTGATACGTCAATAAATAATAGTTAAATTGAGTTCCTGAGAAAGAACCTACCACCTCGATCTCCAGCACAGCAGGCTTCAGGAGGTGTGCCGCCCGTGTCACTGGCTAGCACTCCAGCTCATTTGCACGTTCTCCTTACTTTTGATGGTATTTTAGGGTTTGTCATCTTACTGGCATTTTAGGGAATATCTTTTTGTTTTCTACATTTTTTTTCATCTTAACGAAGTGTATTACGGTTTCCGACAATTTGGGCCATATTTTGATTTGATAAAATGTCTTAGAGCCTAAGATAAAAGTAGGCTAAGCCTTTGTTGCCTTAAACAAATCAGTCCTTTTTTGTTTCTTTTTTTTTCTTTTTTCTTTTTGAGACAGTCTCACTCTTTTGCCCCCGCTAGAGTGTCGTGGTGTCAGCCTAGCTCACAGCAACCTCAAACTCCTGGGCTCAAGTGATCCTCCTGCCTCAGCCTCCCAAGTAGCTGGGACTACAGGCGCCACCATGCCTAGCTACGGATCAGTCCTTTTTTTGCATGATTGGATTTCCTAGTTGATTATTGGCCTCTTCTCATTCCCTGAAACGGAGCTTACCGTTTTCCTTGAGAGTTGCACACTTGTCAATGGTGAGCAGTCCTCACTGGAGCGCAGGGATGTTGCTAGAGCAGCACTGATGTTCTCTCTCATGTCCCAGGAGAGCCAGGCAATCCCTCTCGTGTCTGTAGCCAGCGTGGCTGCTGGAAAGGCCAAAAGGCAGATGTTCAGTGGCCCAGAAGAGCGGTTCGAGAGGCCACTGCGGCCCCGGAAGTCCTGCGACTCAGGTACTGTCCTGACCCAAAGAGGGCCACCTCCAGCCCAGAGCCCGGGGCCTTCTCCCTCCCACTTCCCCGGCCACTTCACCTGTGCCCAGGCAGCTCACACACACCCAGGCCACCTGACACGCACCCAGGCCACCTCACACGCACCCAGGTCACCTCACACATACCCAGGTCACCTGACACGCACCCAGGCCACCTAACACATACCCAAGTCACCTCACACGTACCCAGGCCACCTCACACGCACCCAGGTCACCTCACACGCAGGTAACCTCACACGTGACCAGGTCACCTCACACGCAGCCAGGCCACCTCACACGCACCCCAGGCCACCTCACACGCACCCCAGGCCACCTCACACGTACCCAGGCCACCTCACACGCACCCAGGCCACCTCAACACGCACCCAGGCCACCTCACACGCACCCAGGTCACCTCACACGCACCCAGGTCACCTCACACGCACCCAGGCCACCTCACACGCAGCCAGGCCACCTTCACCTCACACGCAGCCAGGCCACCTCACACGCACCCAGGCCACCTCAACACGCACCCAGGCCGCCTCACACGCACCCAGGCCACCTCACACGCACACATGCACCCAGGCCACCTCACACATACCCAGGCCACCTCACACGCACCCAGGCCACCTCAACACGCACCCCCAGGCCACCTCACACGCACCCAGGTCACCTCAACACATACCCAGGTCACCTCACACGCACCCCAGGCCACCTCGCACGTACCCAGGTCACCTCACATGCACCCCAGGCCACCTCACACGTGACCAGGTCACCTCACACGCACCCCAGGCCACCTCACATGCACCCCAGGCCACCTCACACGTGACCAGGTCACCTCACACGCACCCCAGGCCACCTCACACGCACCCCAGGCCACCTCACATGTGACCAGGTCACCTTGCCCTCCGTTCTTTAGTTCTCCCCATATTTTGTTTTTTTTTTGAGACAGAGTCTCACTCGGGCTGGAGTGCAGTGGTGTCATCACAGCTCACTGCAGCCTCGAACTGCTGGGTTCAGTGATCCTCCTGCCTCAGCCTCCCAAAGTTCAGGGATTATAGGCGTGTGCCCCTGCGCTCAGCCTATTCTCCCCAGAATTCTCTGTGAGGGACGTGGCACTTAGAGACCAAGAAGGCCACAGGTGGCCTTAAGGCCATAGGTTCCCCCCCGCACCGGCCCAGGTGAAATGCCCATATAAGGGAATAGTTTTTCACCTTTGTGCTCCTACCGCGCTGCTGTGAGCTCTCACGGGGGCTTGGATTTGGGAAAGAAGCCGTCCAGTGCGGCCCATACTGATTGAGTCACCTCCAGGACGATCTGTGGTACAAATTTAGCAGCCACCTTATCATGTGGGGCTTATGCCCTTTGCTTTCTTATAGCCTATCATGTTCCCAAAGATTTCAAGTGGCTGACAAAAAGTATGTGAAATTAAATAGAGCAGTGTTTGTTAAAGTGGGGCGAAAGTGGCACGGAACACAAACTAGAGTGACCTGCTGTCGCTGGAGTGTGTCCTGGAGACCTGCAAGGGCGAGTGCCTGGCCCCGCCACCCAGCTGGCCATCCTAGGACGAGGCTTTGCACCATGGTGCCCTTGAAACCCAGCTCCGGCTGATCTGGTTTCTCACAGAAATCCGTTTTAGAATATGTGTCAGTTAAGTATTTCTGCCTGAATAGCATCCTCTGACCTGAACTTTTCGTCATTATTAAGCGATGGAGCAGGGCAGCTATCCTGGCGTGGGTCTTGGCAGAGATCAGGGCGGGGAAGGTTAGCACGGCTCTGTAGGCGCAGAAGACAGCATCTGTGTAGGAGGCAGCCTCCTCCATCCTGTGTGGTGGGCGAGGCCAGGGTCCTTCCTGGAAGGTTCTTGTGGGTCCACTCCACCTGAGGGACAGGTGGAGTGCCGAAGCCTTGCGTGGTTCCTCCCAGGTGTGCTCAGATGACCACCTCGACTAAAGGATGCCACTGAGAACGGGACAATTGGCAGCTTCCACCTGAGCAGGAGTTTACTGTCAAGGCACACAGGCTGGCAGCCGGGGTGGTCAGTCCAGGATACTTTGGAGAAGGGTGGGGAGGGGGGCGGAGCAGGGCAAGTCTGAGGCTGGCACTTGCTCACCTGTGGGGCCAGCCAGGTGCAGATGAGGAGGGGTGCTGTGTGCAGGTACACAGGGCGCTGTAGAGAGCTGTGCCTGGGCCTCAGGACGTGCAGATTGTGTGCCACTGTGGGGACCCTGCTCTGTGAGCTGAGCTGGACACTGGGCTGTGTGGATACTAAGGTTGTCACACCTGTCTCCCCAGCAGATCGTGAGGGTGGCCGTTCAACAGCCTCTGGGCCTCTGCTAAAGAGGAGCCTCTCTGTCCCTGTGCCTTCTATCCACGGAGAGATCTCAGACGAGCTCGAGAAGTCCCAGGCAGGTGACCCCGACCCTTCGGCCCCACAAGGTAAAGGACCCCCAACGGCCGCCTAGCTGGTATTGCCGACAGGTTGTCTGTGTCTGAGGGAGGGGCTGAGCTGCCCTGGCACTCGGCGTTGGTGCTATTTGTAGATGGATGAGAGCCCCCCTGCACCTGTGCTCTCACTCTGGGGTCAAGGCTTGGCAGGCGTCTTGCTGCCCTCAACATCCTTTGCTCACCACCCCCTCACGCTTCCCGGGGTGCCGGCCTCACTGCTTCCCGCCCCCCCTCGCCCCGCTCTCTCCCATGCTTTGCTTGCTGGATCCCAGGTGCAGTTTTCACTGGGCCCTTAGGCTGCAGCACGTTGTCCTCACCAGTCACCCCCTTCCCTCCTCACGCCTGCTCACATGCACCACCCGCCTCCAGGGGCCTGTGCTGTAAACTCTTCATGCTTGTGGCAAATACCCAACACCTAGTGTCCAGCCCACAGCTGGGCTCCGGGGCCTCTGGCCTCGGCATGTGCAGGTCCCCAAGTCCATCCTGCTGACCTGTGGTGCAGCCCTGGCCACAGACTGGCTGCTGGCCACCACCTCTACTCTCGCTGTTTGTTATCCTGGGTAACCGGCAAGCTTCATCCCTCCTGGTATATCTGTAGCTGTCTGGGTTTCGCCCTTTAAGAATTGTGTGATTATATTCTTTGCGCACTTTCTGCAGGGTTTCTGAAGTTTTGGTTGATTCACATTGTTTACACATATGTCTTGGAAAATGCATCCACGGGGACCTTTGCTGAACAGGGATCCTTGATTTTTGTTTATTGAAAACCAAAATTTGGAACCTTGTGATTTATATTTTGGGTCTTATTTATTCTTTTCTCATTCCTGAGTCATAAATACATTCTTATAAGAATCACTTCTGTTAGCTTTAATCATTTCTGTTAGTTTTACTTTTCACATTGTGGTCTTAGATTCATCTGTAGTTCACACTGCAAGTGAGGGAAGAAACTCATGTTGTTCTTACTCTATATGGTGATAATTTACCCAACACATTAACGAAACAGTCTTTTCATTTCTCCCTTGCTGTCTTTGGTGCCATCTTTTTATATGTCAAGTTTCTGAATCTGCATGGGTTGTTTTGTTTGTTTGTTTTCGAGACAGGGTCTCTTTTTGTCACCCAGGCTGGAGTGCAGTGGCATCATCATAGCTCACTGCAACCTCAAACTCTTCTGCCTCCGCCTCCCAAGTAGCTAGGACTACAGGCGTGTACCACCACACCTGGCTAATTTTTCTATTTTTTGTAAAGATGGCATCGCTTTTGATCAGGCTGGTCTCAAACTTCTATCCTCAAGCGATCTTCCTGCCTTGGCCTCCGAGAGTGCTGGGATTACAGGTGTGAGCCACCACACGTGGCCCTTACATGGGCTTTTTAAGTAACAACTTTTTAAAGATATAATTCACATACCATAAAGTTCACACTCTTAAAGTGTACAATCCAGTCGTTAAAGTGCATGGGTCCAGCTTGGGCAACAAAGTGAGGCCCCTTCTCTAAAAAAAATTTTTTCAAATGCCTGGTGCAGTCCTTCCTTATCTGAGGCTTTGTTTTCCATGGTTTCAGTTGCCCATGGTCTAAAAATATTAAATGGAAAATTCCAGAAATAAACAGTTCATAAGTTTTATAGCACGTGCTGTTCAGAGTAGCGTGATAAAAATCCCACGCTGTCCTGCTCTGTCCTGCCCAACACGTGAATCATCTCCTTGCCCCTTGTCCAGCGTGTCCACGCTGTACACAGTATTCCTCCCACCCCCATTAGTCACTTGGTAGCTGTCTCGGTTCTCAGAGAGGCAGATCACAAGAAGAAGGTCGAGTACAGTGCAGTAAGATATTCTGAAAGAGGACAGACATTCCATGTAACTTTTATTATAGGATATTGTTATAATTGTTCTATTTATCGTTACTGTTCTTAATCTCTTACTGTGCCTAATTTATAAATTACACTTTATCATATCACCTACACAATGTGTAGGTGTGTGTGTATAGGAAAAAACATAGTACATATAGGGTTCAGTACCACCCACAGTTTCAGGCATCTACTAGGGGCTTTTGGAATATCTCTGCCTCAGATAAGGGAGGGACTGCTGTATTCACAAAATTGTGCATTGATCACTACCATCTAATTCCAGAACATTCTCAGTGAAGAAACCCCATGCCCATCAGCAGTCTTCCTCAGGTCCTATCCCAGCCTCCAGCAACCACTGATCTCACTTTCTGTCTCTGTGGATTTCCCTGTTCATTTCATTGGTTGGATCTATTTTTAAGGTCTCTTTTGTGTTC
>NW_012150274.1:1337224-1338795 GCF_000956105.1 Propithecus coquereli | reverse complement strand
AGTCCTCCCACCTTGGCCTCCCAAAGTGCCAGGATTACAGGTGTGAGCCACCACGCCCAGCCTGGGGTTTTTTAAGTGGCAGTATTTTATTGAGGCATAAGTAACACACAGAGTAGTGCACCCAGCTAAAGGGTGTGGCTCTGTGAAATCTGACAAGCGCACACTCCCATGTTCCCGTCACACAATCGATAAGCCCACATGCCCCTTCCCACACCCAGTCCTCGCATAGGGTCTGCGTGTCTGTGGCTCTGGTTTTGACTCTGCTAGAACATCCCGTTCCATGATTGGGGCACTCAGGATGTGCTTCTGTGCCTGGTGCCTTTCACTCAGCGTGATGTCCCTTTGTATTGTGTGTATCTGAGGTTTGTTCTTTTTCTTTTTTTTTTTTTTTTTTACTGCCCAGTCAACGAAAGGGAAACTTTACTGAGGCCCCAGGGCCATGGGGGTTGGGCAGGAGGCTGCCCTGTGGGGAAAGGAGGAGGAGCCCATGGAGGGGCTTTTTTTGACCTTCTTCTTGGGGCACAAGTTGTTGATGTGGCCGCACTTCTTCTTACGACAATTGACAGCACGGGGGTGCAGGCGAGCATAACATTTGCGGCAGATCATCTTGTCGCAGTTGTATTTCTGAGCGAGCTGGCGGAGGGAAGGCTCAGTGATACCGCCTCACAGACAAAGCACCGGGTGCACGGTGGACTCTTTCCGAATGTTGTAGTCGGAAAGAGTGTGGCCATCCTCCAGCCGTTTGCCTGCAAATATCAGACGCGGCTGGTCGGGGGGATGCCCTCCTTGTCTTGGATTTTGGCTTTGACGTTCTCGATGGTGTCACTGGGTTCGACCTCAAGGGTGATGGTCTTGCCCGTCAGGGTCTTCACAAAATCTGCATCTCTGCGTTTGCAGCTCGATTGCCTCGTTGAAGAGAAAGAGAGATGGTTTGTTGTTCTTGTAGCTAATTTATGGCCTCCTGTTGATGCCAAGTGCTGTGTGTATGACCTGGTGCAAGTTTCAGGACAGCCCTGAGAAATAAGTGTTGTAAATTCTACACTTTGGATGAGGAAACTGCAGCTTAGATGAGTCACTTGCACGCACAGCTCGTACATGCTGGGCCAGATTCAAAACTGAGTGTGTATGTTCCAAACTCATGTCTCGTCTGGATGTGAAGAGGTGGGTGTTTGGTAACATTCAGAAGTTGGCTGTGGGTCATAAAAGGTGTGTGTGTGCAAAGTGGCCTCACCCTCTGCTTTGTCCCACGGAACCCACAGATGGAGCCACCCCAAAAGCAGCATCAGGAGAGTTCCCACAGGCGAGTGCCCCAAGCCGTCCAAGATGGAGCCTGCTGGGTTCCAAAGAAGGGAGCACTACAGCCAGTGCACTCAGCCACGGCGCTCAGTCAGGACACTCAGTCAGGACATTCAGTCAGGACACTCAGTCAGGACACCCAGTCAGGACACCCAGTCGGGACACCCAGTCGGGACATTCAGTCGGGACACCCAGTCGGGACACCCAGTCGGGACATTCAGGCGGGACACCCAGTCGGGACACCCAGTCGGGACACCCAGTCAGGACATTCAGTC
>NW_012150274.1:1333708-1334857 GCF_000956105.1 Propithecus coquereli | reverse complement strand
GCTCTTGCTCAGGCTGGTTTCAAACTCCTGAGCTCAAACAATCCGCCCGCCTCAGCCTCCCAGAGAGCTAGGATTATAGGTGTGAGCCACTGCACCCGGCCAGATGTTTAGGTTTCTTTGTGTTTTCTAGATAGCAGCCCTTGGTTGGGTGTAGGTCATGCGCATGATCTACTCTAGGGCCTGCCTCTTTGTACCTGCTGAGTGCTATCTGTGGTGGACAGAAGTTCCTAATTATAACGTAAAACTTACTGATCTTTTCCTTTATGGTTAGTGCATTTTGTGCCTTAAGAAATATTCCCTTGTTCTGATATTGTAAAGATTTTCCACATTGTTGTCTAAAAGCCTTACATTTTTTTGCTTTCTGGGGTTTTAATTTAGATAGAATTAGTTTTTATGCATAATGCAAGGAAGGACTTGGATTACATGCATTTTTTCCTCGTGGAAACCCGGCTGGCCCAGTGTCCTCATTGGAAGGTCTGACCTTTTGCACCAGTCTGCTGGACCGCTGGTGTCGCTCCAGGCTGTCCTAGGCCCTCCCTTCTGCCTTCTCTTGCTGCGGTTGGCACCTGCAGTGCAGCTCTGCACGTGGGGCTGACCTCCTAGGGCTGAGAGCAAAGGAAAGAGAAAGCCCAGGTTTTCTCACCCTTTCTGGCTCTCTGGGTCTCTTCCCAAAGAAGGGAAAGGTACAGGGGGTTTCTCTTGACGTTTTTGTCATCTGCACCATGGCACAGCACAGCATCTCGACTGGGTCAGCCTTCAGGTCGAAGTCGGGGGTAAGGCAGGAAGGAGAACCAGGCCCTGCCCCGTCCTGGTCATCTTTGATGCTGTGACCGCACCCCTGCCCCAGCCCACCTGCTACCCCATGGTTTTCAGAGTTCTTTTGTCTGATGGTGGCTTGTATATTCTGTCCAGAGCTAATAGCTGTAGTCTGAGGGAGAGCGGCTATCTTGAGTATACTTCCTTCTGCTGCCGTCATTCTCGAGGGACTTTTGCTGGGGAGAGTTCTCAGCCAGCATGTTGTGGTGGCACCGACTCTGGCTTGCGTTGCTGCCGCTGAGTAGCGCGTCCTGATCTGTCCTCCTTTGGAAGTAACTCTTCCTCCTGCTGCTTTTAAGATATTTTCTTTTCTTTGGTTTGCTGCAGCTTCAC
>NW_012150274.1:1332410-1333658 GCF_000956105.1 Propithecus coquereli | reverse complement strand
CAGTCAGGACACCCAGTCAGGACATTCAGTCAGGACATTCAGTCAGGACACCCAGTCAGGACACGCACTCAGGACACTCAGGACACCCAGTCAGGACAGCCAGTCAGGACACTCAGGACGCTCAGTGAGGACACTCATGACGCTCCCTCAGGGAGCTCGGTCAGGTTGCTCAGTCGGGATGCTTAGTCCACAGCGCTCAGTCCAGGACATTTATAGGGCACCTGTGGGGAAAGGAGGAGGAGCCCGTGGAGGGGCTCCACATCCTTGGTGGACGGCCAGACACCGGGTGTTGTGCTGGGTGTGTCCCTGGGAAGGTGTGAGGGTATGGCGTTTATTGAGGGTTTAAGGAATTTGGCTCGGGGTGGGGGCGAGTTTCTTTCAGTGCTTTGGGCAACAACTCGATACCTTTGTCAGGCCTGGGCGTGTTCAAGGCCCCAGTTTGGGTTCAAGCCTCAGGGGGGAACCCGCAGCTGGTCGGTCACAAGGCGGTCCAGGTGCTCCATGATTGTTGGTCTGGACACCCTACACCCTCTAGTGACTGGAGTCCTGTCTGCCAGCATTTGTGCTGTTAGACGTGCCGGGCGCTCAGGTGTGTGGACCAGCAAGCAGTGTCCTGAGTCTCCCCTCTGTTTGCAGGGAGCCCAGGTGGGGCCACCTCAGACCTGGGTATGGCGTGTGACCGGGCCAGGGTCTTCCTGCACGCAGATGAGCACCCCGGGAACTTAGTGGCCGGCAAGGTGGGTCCCTGCCTGTCTCTTTTCACCCCTCAGTGTTCTGCCCTCCCTGGCTCGCTAGTGCCTTGAGGGGCACGACCTATCCTCTGGCGTTGGACAGTCTGCAAAGGGTCGCCAGGCTCGGCCAAGCTTCCCAGGGCCAGTGCGATGTCCAGGTCTGGCCAAGCCCTGCATGCTTTCCTCACCACACGCCTTCTAACCGCTGGTATCTTTGTTCTTCTCAAGTCCAAGAAAAGTGTGATTGTTGCAGAGGTCCCCTCTGGGGCCTTCCACTACTCAGAGTCTCACTCGGATGAGACTGTCACCAGCAGGAAGACGGACACTATCTTCAGAGCAGCCAAGAAGGACCTCCTCACCCTGATGAAGCTGGACGTGAGTGCGTGGTCCCCAGGGCATCTGACCCCCATCCCCGCAGCGCCTGCAGCTTCCCCTTCTTTCGGGCACTGGTCCAGGCGTGGGAGGTGTGGCTGCAGGGGCCCTTGGGGTGGAGCACGGGCTTCATTTGCCATTTGGC
>NW_012150274.1:1324344-1328225 GCF_000956105.1 Propithecus coquereli | reverse complement strand
ATTTGTAAACATAACCACATCACCATTATCACTCCTGGCAACTTAACAGCGATCCTTACTGTCTTCAGCTGCCACTTATACCTGACTTTCTAGCAGTCTCCTCAGTCGTGACTATGGTCCTTGCCAGGCCAGCAGAGGTGTCCTTCACATCTTCCCTGAAGGTGCCTCCATTTGTTTTTCCTGCCTCTTCTTTTGTTGAGGAGGCTGGTCTCCCCTCCCACAGAGCTTCCCGCGGTCTGGGTGGGGCGGACAGCTCCGCCGTGGGGCAGTTGCACCTGCTGCTCCAGGTCGGTGGCTGTGTCCCGTGGCCTGGCAGTGGACACAGGGGCCACGCCAGATTCTCCTCCTCCTTCTCTACCGCCCCCAGCTCCATCCTGGCAAAACCGGGTCTCGTCAGGAGGCGTGTGATGTCGCTTCTTCCTGTGGGGAGATGTCAGCAGCCTTTGATGCCCAGGGCTTAGATCCCTTCATCATCAGGATTTGGGAAGTTTAAGGATTTAGTTATTTATCATCTTACAAAGGTGACCAATGATTTTCTTTTTGTGTTTGTTTCATTATCACTGTGAACTGCGAATTTAAACATTTTGGTGATTGTAACCCTTTGCAGGTGTGATTCTCACAGGTGCTCGCTTGGGCTCCCCGTGCAGCTCCTGGACGTGTTGGGCACTTCCCAGCCGTCCTCCAGAGCTGCCGAGGCTCCAGGCTTAACCTGACTGTGTCGTCGTGGAGCCTAGTTTTTGTAGGTAGCGTGAAAAAGGGCGTCTCACTGATAGTTTTCCAATGAATTATGCTGGCACCATTTATTAAATAAATCACCATTTCTCACTGAAATGAAATCTTCTGTCTTTTACATAAATTCACAAAAATGTTCTGTCTACTCCTGCATTTTTGGTTATATTCCACTGAACTTGTTGTCTGTTTCTGTGCTAATACCACCACTTTGCGGAGTCCCTGGTGGCGTCCTCAGAGAGTCGCTGCAGCCTCTGGCCTGCCTCACTCGGCCTCTCCTTAGTCCAGGTGGCCTCGTTCCTTGTGCCTTCACTTAGCTTGTCTCTTCATGTTTCCTCTCCTGAAACCAGTTCTGTCTTGTAGGACCCGTCCTTGTTGGATGGCCGGGTGGCACTTCTCCATGTCCCTGCTGGCACTGTAGTGTCTAAACAGGGAGACCAGGTGAGCGAAGTGCCCCTGCCCTGAGGGTGTGGCCACGGGGCTTGCTCATGCGGCAGCACAGCGCGGGGCAGAGCTGGACGGTGGGTGCTGCAGAGGCTGTCTCACTGGGGGCCTCCCGCCCTGCTTGCTGGGCACCGAGGCACAGCCCCAGCCCTCAGGCTGCCCTGAGCCCTGGGAGTCTTGTTCCTGCAGTACTAGACCCTTTCTGTGCACACCTGATAGGTGTGCAGATTTGGGAAGAGGTCATGCACTGGACACAAGCTGGGGTTTGCCTGAGTGGTTTTGCGGGGCACATTTATAGACGTCGCACCAAAATGTATGTGATGTGTGCCGGGTGGCCAGGTGTCGGCCCCCACCCAGGGCAAGAGGAGGCGCCCTCAGAGGCCTGGCTCCAGGCCTGCCAGCGTGGGACCCACCACAGGTGTTTAAGGGAGAGGAAGTGTCTTTGCTTCCGAGGGAGTATTGGACTGACCAACACATATTTGTGTGGAACAAGTAGACGCCAGGATGCTGGGAGGGAAGATGCGTGTATCTGAGCAGTGCTCGCTGCAGGGAGCTCCCCACATTTCCTGTGACTAATGATTAAATAATAAAACTACACACAGTGCTGAAATGTGCCTGTGCCCAGGGCTGGTTAGGTCTACCGACTGTGCAGAGGAGGAGCTTGTTGCTTGCCTTGTGTGTGGCGGCGCGGGGCCTGGCCCGACAAGGCCCATTGCTGTCGTGCATGTGCCAAGGCCAAGTAGCTTCCCTGGGCCTTGGTCCACAGGACGTCCCAGGCTGCCCACCCAGTCCCACTCCCAGCTGCCGGAGCGTCTCCCTGGGCTGTGGGTCACACTGCTGCCATTGAGCCAGAGCCTCTCTGCTTTTGTCAGGACGTCAGCATCCTCTTTGTGGTCTCGGGGCTGCTGCATGTGTACCAGCGGGAGACTGACAGCCGGGAGGACACCTGCCTGTTCCTCACGCACCCTGGGGAGATGGTGGGCCAGCTGGCCGTGCTCACGGGCGAGCCTCTCCTCTTCACCATCAAGGCCAACAGGGACTGCAGCTTCCTGTCCATCTCCAAGGCCCACTTCTACGAGTGAGTCCCACGGCAGCATGCCCGACTCCTTGCTTCCCTGTGATCTGCCCCAAGGTGTGTGTGACACGGGCTTCCACCAGGCAGCTGCATGGTCCTTCCCGGCGCTCCTGCACTCTGCCCTGCCCGCTTGTGTGTCCCCGGTTTGTGTGTCCCCAAAGACTTTGCGATGCGAGGCCCAGCCCACCACTCCTCTGTGTGGGCTTTCGAGCTCACTGTGACTAGTTGGCTGTGTTCGTCGGCGTTGAGCCAGGCCTACGTCTGTGCTCTCCTCTCTGGTGAGGCAGAGCCAGCAGCAATCTGCTGCATTTCGCCACCTCCGTGGGTGCGTCGCGCCTGACCTGGCCTTGCCCTCCCGTTGCGGCTCAGCTTTGTGGCCCCCCGACCTACTACTCAGTACAGCCCACTTGTGCAGCTGTGAGCAGTGGTGCCTCGGGCCACCCTGCTCCACCAGCTGGGGCTCACACTGTAGGAAACGGCACTTCTGGGGTCGAAAGGCAAGGACAGTGTGGCAAGGACAGTGTGGCAAGGACGCTGCTCTGCCTCCCAGGCAGACGAGCCAGCTCGTGTGGGGCAGAGCATGTCGGTTTTGTTGTCCATGCCCTGGGCTAGGGGACCTTTGTCAACCCCAGCCCGTCATCCCAGTTTCTGCCCCTCCAGGCTCAGAGCTGTCCTCGGCCTGCCTGTGGGGACCCTGGGCTGCACCCCTTGCTGGCCCTGTGGCCAGCAGGGCTGCCTGGCAGTGAGCTGCTTGTCCCAGAGAACCAGACAGATTAAATGCTACCGTCATTTCTGCATTGCCAGGGGTCCAGAATACCCTGGAGCCTGGAGTTCATTTCAGGGCCTTCACCCTCGTGTCTGGCTGCCCATGGTGTGTATTTTCCAGAGGCCTCTGCCTCCTCCCAGGCCAGATTCCTGTTGTGATCGCAGAGCTCTTCTCCCTGAAAGGTCAGGCGGCTGGAAGGAGGGGTCGGGGGCCAAAGGCCAGGGTTGCAGCCAAGTGCGTTTGCTGAGCAGCAGTCAGGAGGGGTGGCTCAGATGAACAGGATGGCACCACGCTGAGCTCCCTCCAGCTGGGCTGGCCTGGTGCTCTCATTCTGTGCTCTCTGGTGTCCACAGTGTGAGTCCGCAGTGTGACCTCCTACAGGGGAGAAACTGAGGCTCAGAGAGGTGGAAACCTGCCCAGGTCCCTCCACCAGCAGGGGGGCCCCAGGATGGAGCTGGGTCCATCTCCTTCCTGAGCACTCGGATCTGCGTCCTTGAGGCACAGAACATACTCCCAGCCACTCCTCTAGCCCAGGAGGGATGGCAAGGAGCGAGGATGGGGACTGCCAGTGTGGGGGGTCAGGCCCTTGCCTTCCCTGTGTCTTGATGCGGCCAGATCCCTCCGTGCCACGTGTGTCTGTGTCTGTGTCTCTATGTGGGTGTCTGTGTCAGTGCAGGTGTGTGTTTCTGTTTGGGTGTCTGTGTCTCTGTTCGGGTGTCTGTCTCTCTGTTCGGCCGTCTGTGTCTCTGTTCGGGTGTCTGTGTCTCTGTACGGGTGTCTGTCTCTGTACGGGTGTCTGTCTCTCTGTACGGGTGTCTGTCTCTCTGTATGGGTGTCTGTTGTCTGTTCGGGTGTCTGTCTCTGTAC
>NW_012150274.1:1278359-1323842 GCF_000956105.1 Propithecus coquereli | reverse complement strand
CTTCCGTAGTCACCAGGGAAGTGCTGTTCCTGTGGTCAGAGCCCCCGGCCACCCTCCACCCACCCAGGAGACCCTGTACCCTCCAGGCCCCAGTGGCCTCCACCACCCACTCTGCCCACTGTGGTCCCCAGGGCTCTCACTGCCATCCGTATCATGCCCGAGTGTGTCGATTCACGGTCCGGTGGCTACGGCCTGTGCTCCAAGGGCATTCGTGGGTTGGCGGTGACAGGAGGAGGCTTCCCTGGGCCCTCCAAAAGGCGTTGGCCACCGGGCATGTGGTGGGCAGTGCTGGGCAGTGGTGGAGCCAGCAGCTAGCAGAGCACTGTGCTGTCCCAGCCCTTGGCCAGTGGTGTCATTGCCCCAGAGCGGGCGGCGTGGCTCCTGTTTGACAGATGGCGGTCACAGCCCCGCCTGCGTCCCAGGGCTGTGGCCCTGAGTGAAGGGGAGAGCTGGGGGATGGGGGTTGGAGGGGAGCCAGCAGTGACTCTGGGCTGCCCTGCAGAATCATGCGGAAGCAGCCAACCGTCGTCCTGGGCGTGGCACACACCGTGGTGAAGAGGATGTCATCCTTCGTGCGGCAGATTGACTTTGCTCTGGACTGGATGGAGGTGGAGGCCGGGCGTGCGATATACAGGTGAGGCCCTGCCGTCCGTGGTGCCCTGAGGGGAGACAGTGCCACGTGGATGGTCAGGGACTGGAGGCTGCACGCTGAGCATGGGTGTCCTCGATGTCCTGCACACTTGCATGTGCTCACAGACACGTGTTTTCATGGGCATCTCTCCGGGTCAGTGCACAATCCACACCATCCTTTAAGACGACCTGATGAGAAGCACTTAAGGCAGCACTTACTGGGCGCCCGTGTGCCACGTGTTCTCCGCAGTCTCTCTTGGCTCCGTGTCACAGACCCAGCTTCATGCTGGCCCAGGCCACAGGCAGACCATTGTAGCTGTCGGCGTGTGTGGTGTTAAAAATTAACACTAAGAAAATTTTAGAGTATTTATTTATCTAAAACTAACAATAAACTCATACATGTTAACATACATATTTGTAAATCAAAAATAACTATTTTTCTAAACAAAAAAAACATAGTGAGAAGACTGCGTTCCTTTAATTTTTTTACATCCCAAGGTCTAGCTGGCCGTTGGGAAGCTGGGCCTGGGGGCTGAGGGTGGTGGGCCGAGAGCCTCAGGGCCTTGGTGTCTCTTGCAGGCAGGGGGACAAGTCCGACTGCACGTACATCGTTCTCAGTGGGCGCCTGCGCTCCGTGATCCGAAAGGATGATGGGAAAAAGCGCCTGGCAGGGGAATACGGCCGAGGAGACCTCGTTGGTGTGGTAGGCGCCTGGCCCCCGCTCCCCACCACACCTGCTCTCTCTGTCCCCCCCGGGTGACGTCCTGCATCTGCCTGGCTGGTTACTTCAGGGGAGGGAGGCCTGGAGGTGACCTGCAGGAGGGAACTCCCTCCTGGGGCTGGTCTGCTCTGGCCCGAGGCTCTGCCCTTGCCTGGGGCGCAGGGGGTGTGTCCCTGCCCAGGCTGTAGCCCTGGTGAGGGAGGTGGAGGCAGGAGTTGCCTTTGAAAGGGCTCCAGGGGGAGCAGCTGGCAGCTCGTCCAGCCTCCCCAGGTATCCCATGCAGGAGGGTCTCTCTGTCTGGAATTATAGCCCAAGACACCTGGGGTTATGCTCATTAATTTAAAGTTTTCAGCCCATGTGTGGGGAAGTCCAGGGCCTCTCTGCCATTGGTCACAGGGCTCAGGGCAGCCCCCCGAGGCTCAAGGTACCTTGCTGGGTAGGTGCTGAGGGCCACAGCCTCCGGCCCTGCCCCGCCCTGGGCGCTGGGAGGGCTCCATGCCAGTGGTGTCCTGGTACCGCCTGGCCTCCAGGGTGGGCATCCCTATCAGAGTCTGGCGCCTCTCCAGGTGAGAGCTGGTGCACCTGGCGGGACGCTGGTGCAGATGCCTCGGTGCCCAGCAGCAGGACTCCCGCAGGATCTGAGCAACGTTTTAGAAAGAAGTCTTCTCCAAAGACGTTTTTTTCTCAGGGAGTGCTGAGACTACCCTTGTTTCAGCCTGTGGTGGCCGGTGCCTGTGTCTGGGTTGCGGGGGGTGCCTCTGGCTTCCAGCGTGTTCTGGTGGTTCTGACAGCATGCCACATGCAGGCACCCACTGTCATCTTCTACCTGTGCAAAGTAGAGTCTTGGCTAGGTCATCCTGCTATCCCTGGCTCCCTGCACCTTGGGCTGTGAGTAGCTCTGCTATGGGGCTATGGTCCACCTGGCCGCTGGGATGCTATGGGGGACAGGTGTGACTGACTGGGCCTCCAGGGCCTGCAGGATGAGCGGCACGGCCCCGACATCCAGCCCGTCCTCCTCAGGTGGAGATGCTGACTCACCAGGCCAGGGCAACCACCGTGCACGCCGTTCGGGACTCAGAGCTGGCTAAGCTGCCAGCGGGAGCCCTGACATCCATCAAGCGCAGATACCCACAGGTAAGGGCGGCAGGGGGCTGGGCTTTAGTTCCAAGCTGTGCCTCGCGTCCCAGTGATTATTCAGTCTCAGTGCAGATGGAACACAGCCTGGAGTAGGCAAGTGGGACGGATTTAGAGAAGGTGACAGATCACCAGCCTGACAATAGCGAAACCCTGTCTCTACAAAAATAAAACACACACTTGTAGTCCCAGCTACTCGGGAGGCCGAGGCAGGAGGATCTCTTGAGCCCAGGAGTTGGAGGCTGCAGTGAGCTGTGATGACGCCACTGCACTCCATCCTGGGGGACAGAGTGGGACGGTCTCAAAAAAATAAAAGAGGGTGACAGATCAGAGCACAGTTTCAGCAGGGCAGGCTCCTCACTGGGTGCAGCCTAGGAAAGGCGGGTTGCAGTTTGGGTGGGGGTGCAGAGGGCGCTGTGCCATGCAGCTGTCTCCTCTGGTCTCTACTTGTGGGGGACGTGGTGTCGCAGAGGGCTGGAGTAGGGCTGGTCCACAGGGAGGGCGGAGGCAGCCCAGGAGACGGAAGTGCAGATCTGGTTGTGAATCAGCCACACACATCACATAAACCCTTTCATTCTAGAACAAATGAAAAGCTGGGGCAGGTATGGCCCTGGCGCTTCCCAGGCCTCACCCCACGTCACCCACCCTGCCAAGATTGGGCAAATCTCTCCCCCTTTGTAGGCTTACAGTGGGGTCATCACCCTCCCTGCAGACTCAGGTGCGGGTGGGCTGCTCCTCCTCCCTGCGCTTGGTCCTGGCCTCGGCCTTCGTTCTGCCTGCGGGACCACGAGGCATTGCCGCGTCCTGGACGGCAGAGCCCTCAGCATTGGGCAGCTCCTCCCTGCAGGAGCCTCAGCCGGACCTTCAGAGGCTGCTGTGTGGCTCTGTCTGGCCAGCAGCTTCTGGCGATGGTGGGGGTTGAGCCAGTGGGTCCCCTGCCAGCCCCTGGGCGGTGCTCTGCGGGGTACCTGCAGGCCACCCACACCTGGGCTGGGTGTCAGACTGATGCCCTTTCCAGGGAGGGGCCGGCTGCTCTCGGGCACGCAGCAGTCTCTGCCCTGCAGGCGGCACAGCAATGGCTGCGTGTCTCCACCGGGCTGCACGCCAGCCTGGGCCTCTGACACGGGAAGCCATGGTGAAGCCGTGGTGTGGCTGCTCCCCGTCGGCTCCTGCCCCTGCCCTCAGAAACCACCTTCCAGTTTCTGTCTGCTCCTGGATTTCACACAAATGAAACAATGCAGCGTGCCGTGTCTCGGTGTTTCGTTTATGGCTTCTTCTGCTTGGCATAGCATTGTGGAGATGCGTGGTGTTGTATCACTGGTGCATTCTTTTCATTGCCAAGTCGTCTCCCGCTGTGCGCACTTCCTCTGTCTGTTCTCCCGTTGGTAGATATTTGGGTTGTTTCCAGGCAGGGGCTGTTAGGGGCAAGGCTGCTGAGAACATTCGTGTACAAATGTTGTCATGGACCGTTTTTCATTTCTCTTAAGTACCCAAGAATGGAATTGTTGGGTCACAGGCAGATGTGCTTTTCAGAAATTGCCGGACAGTCCTCCGGAGCGGGCACTGCACAAGCGGTGCAGCTTGGCCACGAGTCCGTTGCCACGTTGCCGGCACTTAGTGCTGCTGGTCTCTTGGTATTTACCATCCTCTTGGGCAGGGATCAGCATCTCTCTGCGATTTCAATTTCCGTCTCCTTCATGGCTGCAGATGCGGGGCCCCTTTTCAGGTATTTATTGGCTTATTCTGAACCTATATCATTTGACGTAAAAATAATCATTTTTAAAACTGACTTAAACTTAGAATTATTGTTAATTTTAGTTGTGACAATTATGGCCGTTCTTAAGGGCTTATAGAGCTACAAACTCAAATACTAATGGGTAAAATGCTATGTTTGGGATTGGCTTTGAAATTTTTCAGGTATGTGTAAAATAAAATTATTGAAGTTGGATGAAAAGAGTGGAGTTCACTGTGCTCTTCTGTCTGCTTTGTGTATGTGTCTGTATCAAATTTTCAAAATGCAGTTTTAAAAAATTAATTTCAACCAACAGTTTGATGCTAGATTAGTTGCATATAAACCATGCTTCTTTTTGTTTTTGTTTTTGGAGACAGAGTCTCACTCTGTTGCCCAGGCTAGAATGCAGTGGCGTCAGCCTAGCTCACTGCAACCTCACACTCCTGGGCTCAAGCAGTCCTGCCTCAGCCTCCCAGATAGCTGGGACCACAGGTGAACACCACCATGTCCGGCTAATTTTTCTATTTTTTGTAGAGACAGGGTCTTGCACTTGCTCAGGCTGATCTCAAACTCCTGACCTCAAGCGATCCTCCTGCCTCAACCTCCCAAAGTGCTGGGATTACAGGCGTGAGTCACCGCACCTGGCCTAGACTTCTTTTTAACTTCTGTTTTGGACTCCTCTGCTCACACAATTTTTTTCTCATATCATATCCTAAAATTTGGGTGGTTTCACTTGCATCCTCTGTGGGTCTTTGACTCCAGCATCCTGGGGGTGAGCGAGGATCTCTGAGTTGGCTTGCTGGTGGGCTGCCGGACTTGGCAGAAGGGGCTGGGGGAGGTCGTCCTCACTGCCCTCCCACCTGCAGCAGGTGCATCTTCAAGGTCGACTTTGAGCTGTCAGCCTGCAGGGGTCAGGAAGCAGACTGGAGAGGGAGGCTTGAGGGCAGAGTGGTAGGAGAGAAGTCCCACTTGCTTCCAGGAGCAACACCAAAATGACACTCGGTGCTGTCACCTTGCTCTCCTGGGTGATTGAGGTTTTGCTGAAGCTGAAGCAGCATCTCTTTCCCAGCCATCCTGTCCTGCATCTAAGAGCAGCAGCAGTTAGATTGCCCATACAGTAATACATCCTCTGCCATCTTGTAAGCCTTAGCAGTTAAAAAGCATTCAGCTCACTTTATTTTTATATAAACCATTTAAAAGTAAATTATAACAATTTTAATTTGTCAATTAAAAATTAATTTTTAAAAAGTAAATTAGAGATATTTTGATATTCTAACCTTAAATACTTAAGTCTACAACTCTAAAAGTTAATATTAATAATACCAAAAATAATATTATTATATCTAAAAATGTAATAATTCCTGGTCATCATCCAGTACACAGCCCATGTCCCCAGTAGTGGACTTGTCCACTCGGGAGCAGAGCCCTCAGCGTGGTGAAGCCCACCAGCCTCTCCTCGCCCTGCCTTCAGGGTGGTGGGGGGCTGCCTCCCCAGAAATGATGGCGAAAGGCTTGGTCAGGTTCAAGGGCACTGGGGACGTGCCCCTCACCTCTGCCAGCCCCCCACGGCCACCCCTCAGAGCGAAGCTCCACACTCTGGCATCCAGAAAGGTGACCGTATGGCTCACATAGGCAGCGTGAAGGAAGCATCGCCTGGTCGCCCACAGCCATGCAGTTTCCTGAGTCTTGTCGTCTTTGGAGCATCATTGTGGGGTCTTTAGTTCCCAGCATTTCTCGGTGTAAAATGTGTGGTTTTGGGGTCTCTCCTTTCTCTGCCCACAGGTGGTGACTCGGTTGATTCATCTCTTGGGTGAGAAGATCCTGGGCAGCCTCCAGCAGGGACCTGCAACAGGTGGGTCACCCCTGTGGCCTTGTAGGAGCCCCACCTGTCCTGCAGACCTGCCTACTCCAGACATGGCCCCGCCTGTCTTGGAGCCCCGCCCTCTCCAGACCATGGCCCTGCCCTACCTCAGAGCCCCGCCCTACCTCAGAGCCCCGCCCACTCCAGACCTTGGCCCTGCCCACCCAGGAGCCCCACCCACTCCAGCTACCAGGCTGCCCCGCCCTCAGGAGAGGCCCCAGGGCACCCACCAGAGGACATCTGTGAACTGGGTGGATAAAGAGAGTCCTTAGATTTTGGCAGTGCCAGAAAAATTTTGCAAAAATATGTCTCAACACGGGCAGCATCAGAGGGAAGCTCTGTTATGTGCGAAAAGAAGAACTGTGATACATCTCCTTCCTATTGTTGTCACCTGATTAGGAAAAAGGAAAGGGAAGGTGAAACCTCTGGGAAAAGGTAATTGGTGGGACGCATCTGGATCAGCACCTAGTCGGGTAATTAGAATGCTGCATCCTGTGCTAAGCATGGAGAGACATTGAAACAACTCTAGAGTATTAGGACTTAAAAATCTTTTTTTATCTCAGTTTATTTATTCTTTTCTAGTTCTGAGTATGTGCTTTTTTCAGGAGCCACTATTAGATCTAGATTTTCAGGCTGTCCTCTCTTACTGGATCTCAAATATTTGAGAACTCTGATGTTCGACTCATTATCTTTGGTTAACGACGTTGGACTCCAGGACCCCCTTGCTGTTCCATGAACACCACTCCCTCCTGCCTCCTGCCTCTGCGTCTGCTGTTGTTCTCTGCCTGGAGCAGCCCCCAGGAGAGCCACACGGGGCCTGCAGGTCCTGTGTCCTCGCCTCACGCAGCCTCCCTGACCTCCCTGACTGCCCCCAACACTCTCAGTTTCCCTTTTCCACTTAATTTTTCTCCTCTGTACTTGTCATCCCTGACACATCACATATTCTCTCTAGTTAGCTCATTTGTTACCTGTTTCCTGCATCGACATGTGAGCTGCGTGAGGACAGCGGTCTGGATATGTTTTTTCACAGCTGTGACCTTGTGTGCGATATTGAACGTTTGTTGAAGGAATGAATGGGTGGACAGACATGCCACATGGAGTGGAGGTGTGGAGGGTGTGAGACCTAATCCAGCACGGCCTCATCTTAATCTGATTACATCTACAGAACCCTATTTCCAAATAAAGACACATTATGAGATTCTGGGTGGACATGAATTTTAGGGGAACACTGTTCAACACATGAGATAATTCTTTTCATTTTACTTTCAACCTGTCTGTACCAGATGAGTTTCTTGTAGAAAGCATATAGTCAGTTCATGTTTTTTTCACCTCTTCTGACAATCTTTATCTTTTAAGTCGTTTCTAGGTCATTTATGTTTAATGTAATTATTTTGTTAGGATTTATGTCTTCCACTTTATTTCTTTCTGTTCTCACCCCCCCCCATACACTTTTTAAAACATTACTCTAGGCCGGGCGAGGTGGCTCACACCTGTCATCCCAGCATTCTGGGAGGCCAAGGTGGGTGGATCGCTCAAAGTCAGGAGTTTGAGACTAGCCTGAGGAAGAGTGAGACCCCGTCTCTACTAAAAAATAGAAAGAAATGATCTGGACAACTAAAAAAATATATATGTATATATAAAAATTAGGCAGGCATGGTGGCACATTCCTGTAGTCCCAGCTACTCGGGAGACTGAGGCAGAAGGATCGCTTGAGCCCGGGAGTTTGAGGTTGCTGTGAGCTAGGCTGACGCCACGGCACTCTAGCCAGGGCAACAGAGCCAGAACTCTGTCTCAAAAAAAAAAAACATTATTTTTTCTATATTTTATTTTATGTTGTGTTATATATGTTATTTTATTTTATTATTTTAGAGATGGGGTCTTTCTGTGTTGCCCAGGATGGAGTGCAGTAGCTGTTGACAGGCACAATCGTAGCGCATTGCAGCCGTGAGCTCTTGGGCTCAGGCAGTCCCCCGCCTCACTCTTCAGAGTAGCTGGGAAAGCAGGCACATGCCACCATGCCTGGCTTTTTAAGCTTCTGTTAGGTTACTTGAACCTTTCTGAGTATTCCATTTTTATGTATCAAGTGTGGTTTCCATTATCTCTTCATATGATATTTCAGTGGTCACTCTGGGGGTTACAGTGTCCGTACTTGCCTCACCTTTGCCTTCTCACATCAACATTTTATTTAAGCAGAATGTGGAGACCTTACCACCATTTGGGCCACTTCATTCTTCCCCCTTAATGACGCAGTGTCTTAACTGTGACCTCTGTGTACATAGAAAACGCTCCTCAGTGTATGACTTTTGCTTTCAGCCATCAAGCATAATTCGCAGAACTCAGGAGGAGAGTAGTCTGTGATATTACTCAGATGGTTACCATTTCTGCTGCTCTTCCTTCATTCTTGGTGTTTCCAGTTTCCTTCCAGTGTCATTTTCCTTTTTTTTCAAGGATTTTTTTTTGTTGGTTTTTTTTTTTTTTTTTTTTTTGGGGGGGGTTGGTTTTTTTTTGGTTTATTTGTTTGTTTTGCAACAGAGTCTTGCCCTGTCGCCCAGGCTCGAGTGCGGTGGTGCACTGATAGCTCAGTGCAGCCTCGACCGCTGTGCTCAAGTGATCCTCCCCCTCTGCCTCCTCAGTAGCTAGGACGACAGGTGTGTGCCACCGTGCCTGGCTATATTTAAAATTTTTTTGTAGAGATGGAGTTTTGTTGTGTTGCTCAGGCTGGTCTCAAACTCTTGGCCTCAAGCAATCCTCCCACTTCAGCCTCTCAAAGGACAAGGATTACCGGCGAGAGCCACGGTGCCTGGCCTAGCAGTTCTTTTAGAGAAGGTCTGATAGCTACAAATTCTTGTAATTTTCCCTCATCTGGGAATGTCTTTACTTTGCCCTCATGCAGAAGGATATTTTTGCTGGACGTATAATTCTGGGTTAGCATTTCTTGCATCTCAGCACTTAAAAAGTTTTGTGCCACTTCCTTGTGGCCTCCACTGGTTCAAATGGAAGTTCCCGATGCCTGGTGTTCTCACATAGATGGTGCGTCATCTCCCTCTGTCTTTAGTTTTCAGAAATTTGATTTTGAAGTGTCTGGGCATGAATATCTTTGGATTTATCCTATTTGGGGTTTATTCATCTTGAATCTGTAGGTTTATATCTTTTACCAAATGTAGAAAGTTTTCAGCTATTATTTCTTTAAATATTTTTTTAATATCATACCCTTTCGCCTCTTGAAATGCAGTAACACAAATGTTAGACCCTTTGTTACTGTCCCAAAGGTCTCCGGGGCACTGTTCATTCTGTAAAGCTGTTTTCTTCCTGTGCTGTTAAGACAGAGGTTCCTTTCAATCTGTCTTCGGGGTCACTGGCTTCTTCCCCTGGTCCTCTTGATTCTGCGATTAGGCCTATGTGGAGAGTTTCATTTCACTTACTGTATCCTGGTTCCTCTTTATATCTTCTGCTTCTATACTCAGACTTTGTTTTAGGAGCGTTCGTGATTGCTGGTTCTAGCTGGTTATGACAGCTGCTTTATGGACCTTGTCAGATAATTCCAACATCTGCGACGTTATTTTTGTCTCTTGGTTGTTTTTGCTTGTTCTAGTTAAGATTTTCCTTGTTCTTGGTATGCCTGGTAATTTTGAATTATATTGTGATATTTTGAGTATTATGAGACTGTGGTTCCTACTGATTGATTGATTTTTTAGAGATGGGGTCTTGCTGTGTTGCCCAGGCTAGAGTACAGTGAAGTGATCATAGCTCACTGCAGCCTCCAACTCCTGGGCTCAAGTGATCCTCCTGCCTCAGCCTCCTGAGTAGCGGGGACTACAGGCGGGAGCCACTGCATCCAGCCTAGTTCCTGTTTATATCTTCTATTTTAGCAGGCTGTAAATATGCTCGAGTTCATAGAGCATGTCCTGACCAACTTTTGTGGGCTATTGTTTGAATGTGAACTTAACTGTCAGGGCCTTCGCGGTATTGCTCTGGTTTGCCCTGCTGTGCTCGCAGAACCTGCCTGAAAGCTGCCTGGGGTTCTGCACTGTACTCAGCTCTCAGAGCCTCGCTTCCGATCAGTTTCACGTAGGCCTGGTCTGTATATGCAGATTTCAAGACTTTCTTTCTGTACCCCCACCTCTCGCCGGGGGGAGCATAGCGTTCTCTGCTTACTGGTACAGGGTGGGTAGTTGGTGAGTGTGTGCTGGTGTTGCTTAGTGCTGGGCAGTCTCCCTGCAGGCAGCACCCACGGGAAGGGCACTGCTGCTTTTGTTGGGTTAGTGGAGTGGGTCTTCCCATGAGTCCGAGGTCCCTAGTTGGTCTGCCTTCCTCTCTTCATCCCCCGAGTCTTGTGACAGTGGCTCCTTGTACTATTCCAGGGTCTCTTATGACTTGTGACAGGTGGAATGTGTCTGCTCTCCCTCCCTTTTGGCCACAGCTGGAAGCCTAAAGTTCTTAAAGACTACGCAAAGCTGGCTATAAATCCCTCTTTGCTTCCACCTGAAATGGAGGATTCTGACCTGTGCAGCCCCTGGGAGAGATGAGAGGAAGGAGATGCCCAAGGAATAGCTGCAGGAAAAGTAAATAAAACTCAGACCAAGAAAGAGAGACATTCAGACTTATCTGGGGATGGGAGAGGTGATTCTTTGTCTTTCTCTGTTCAGTGGCACTGTTGGGGGTGTGTCATCGTTTGCTTGTTACCTGAGGATCATTTCCTCTTCGCGACAAACGCAGTGCGCATTTCACTTGGCGTTTAGAAGCAGCAGAAGCGTCATTGCAGGACAGTCCGAGTCCCCAATTCCTCCTGTGTGTTTGGAGGCTCAGCTGCCTGGAGAGGGGTCATAACTGCCGGGCTGAGGGTGTGACGGTGACGCTGTAAGAGACCCTTGCAGGATGGCTCAGCAGTGCTTGGGAAGGTGGCCTTGGTGGTGGCCAGGGTGGGGCACAGCATGAGGACCACCAGGGTCCCCAAGACCTCCTGGACAGATGGGCTAGAAGCTGATAGGGTGGCCTCTCAGGGCCAGGTTCAGGGTGGCAGGAACCGGAGCCTCGTAGGCAGCTGGAGGAGCTGCACCCGGGCTCCGTTGTCTGAACGGCAGGTGCTGTACCGGTGTGGCTGGTTCCACCGGGAGGAGCAAAGGTAGTCAGAACGGCGCCAGATCCGAGAGGAAATGGTGGCAGGTTTTATTTTGCTTCATTTTCTTGTCTGTCATTGCCTAGTTTTGTTAAAAAAGCTGTGTAGGCCTGTAAAAAAGACATGAGACAATAGGGAACCTTGACAGTATGAACTGAGAAGTAGACGCCTCCCCTTCATGGCTACTCAGGCTCTGCTGGCTGCGGTGTGACCTCTGCACCCTTTCTCACACAGGTAGATGTGTCTGCAGGGTGTCTACAGTGGGCAGGGTCCTTTAGTGGGACCCCTAGTTCCAGCATTTACTCCAGGGTTAGGGGCTCTTCTGGGGGATCCAGTGAGCCCCATGGCCAACACCTGCCCAACCCTGGGCTCTCAGGCCACCCCCAGACAGCTCCCACCTCCAAGCAGCCATCCCTGTGTGGTGACCCGAGCGTGGACGTCCCTGCACATCTCGAGCGTCACTGGGTCACAGCTGCTTAGCAGAGCTGTGTGCTGTCTGCAAGCGCCTGGGATGTGACTGGATTTTTCGGCCTTGTAGCAGAGAAGGGCAGAGGACCTTGAGCCTTGGCAGTCTCTGCAAAACACCCATCCCTGCGTTCCCTGGGAAACACCTGCTGCGGCTGAATTAAGGAGCCAGTCAGGGGAGAATTCTCTCCTGGAGTTGATGGTTGAGTCGGGGGAGCCACGGCTCAGGAGAGGGTGGAGGGGCAGGGCATGCAGCCCTGGGCAGTCGGGCTGGGCCTTGAGGGTGTTAGGGGTTGCCAGTGGCTCAGGTCAGGCACAGGTTGCAAGGGTCTGTGGCAGTTGCAGACTTAGTTTGTCCCAAGTTGGGCGGGGGACGGGCACTGGAGGGCTTTGGGCAGAAGAAGCACCTGGTCTGACTTGAGTGGGGCAGGTTTGCTCTGGCCACGGTGTGCAGAGCAGCCTTCTCTCCAGGAAGTGGCCCTGGGGCTGCTGGGGGCCCAGGACTCCCATTTGCTGGTGATGAGCATGACCTGAGAACAGGGAGCCCTGGGGGCACTTGGCGGGTCAGGACAAGAAGAGGGGCCGGGGCTGGGGACCAGGTCCAGGGGTGTATCCGGGGCTGTCCCATCGTGAGCATCAGTGGAATGCTGAGTGGACAGCGCCACTTATCTGTGTTCCTGTCCATGTATAGACTCAGGAACCTTCTGTTTGAGTGTTCATTTAATAATGCAGTTACATTTATAAACTATGTGTTTTTACTCATCAACATGTCATCAGCTTTTTTCCTGTCAGTACGTAAAGGTGTGTTTTCTTCTTTTTGAGAGCTATGTGGTCATTCATTGAACCATACACCCCACTAATAGGTGTCTTGATTGTCTGGGCCTCTCATAAGCGATGCTGCAACAAGCATCCGTGTTCATATCCTGTAGGCAGCAGACGTTCCTGCTGGTCACTGTGCGCAGCGCGGCCTGGCTGCCAAACTTTTGCTTCTGTTCCCTGCTGCTGGGTTTGCTCCACTGGTCCCTCCCCTCCATGCTGCGACCGCCCTTTGCCACCATTCTGCACCCCAACGCTGACTTTAGCCAGTCAGGAACTGCTGCGTCTGTGCGGCTTTTGGAGACGGCTTCACTAGGGGTGAGAGGAACAGAGTCAGAAACGAAGCCTGTTCAGAGGAGCTGGGCCTGTTTGCGGGAGAGATGGGCTGTGGCAGCCATCAGTGCTGGGCCCTGTGGGGGCTGCGGAGGAGAGAGCCCCCCACATGCCAGGCCGCAGGAGACCCTGGCTGGGCAGGGGCGTGGCGGTACAGTGGCCAGCAGGCGTAGTGGGGCCATCCCTCACCTTTGCAAGAAGGAGACTTCCACTAACACCGGGACCAGAGCCCCTCTGACAGCGACTAGTGAACCTGTGGACCGACACATTGCCATCCTTGCTGCTGTGCTGGCCGAGGGGCCCGTCAGCTCGCTTGGGGGCCCAGGGGACGGTCCTAGCCATCTGGGTCAGCCCCTCAGTGGAACCCTTAGAGGTCCACGGTACAGGAGAGGAAGGCTCCCTCGCAGACGTGGTCTGGCTACCCCAGCCCAGCCCAGCCTTCCCTGGTTTCTGGAGATCCCGTGCACGTGAGGGACGATGAGCACACGTCTCGGTCTTCTAAGCTCTTACATCGTTTCCTGTTTCTAGAATGAGTGGTGGGAAAACTCTAGGAATGGCTGGGTCACAGGATGAGTCCTCTCACCTGGCAGGATATTTTAACTGTTTTAGTTTATTCTGGGCCTCACGCTTTTCCACACTTCATTTGCTTCCTGAATCACCAGGCTCCAGGGGCAGGAACACGTCAGTCCCAGCACATGGAACTCAGGCACTCGTGGGTGTGGTCAGATAGCTCAGCAGGACGGGGCAGGGGGTGCGTGGGGAGGAGGCCTCTGGGCACTGCAAGACCTGGGGCAGACGTGGGAGCTGCTGCGCCCTGGTGCCATCTGGAAGCGTCTGGAGGCATCCGGGCTGTCTTGGACGCAGCCCAGCTTCCCAGCTGACACTGGCCCTGTGCTCCACAGGCCACCCACTGGGGCTCCACGCAGCGGGCAGCAAGTGGGACTCGGGGAACCCGGCAGGCAACCTGTCTACAGTGGCTGCGATGCCCGTGTCTGAGGACGTGCCCCTCACTGCCTTTGCCCTGGAGCTGGAGCACGCCCTCAGTGCCATTGGTAAGCTCTCCCCACAGCCTGGTGTCTGGCCAGCTGCACCATCTGCCCCACAGTCCTTCCACGTTGCTCCTCAGATTTAAAAAGTGACATGTCCTCATCGGTTCCCAAGGGTCCTAGGGGTCACTTCATGTACAGCCCAACCTCTGCGTCTGTCAGAGCTGAGGGTCAGGACAGGGCACCTGGCTGGCAGGACGGGCAGGCCACAGCGGGTCTTGCCACACCCCTGTTAAGGCTACACTAGGGGGCTGAGGGCATCCCTGAAGCTAGAACAGTTGTCAGGTCCAGGGTTGCCGGGAGATCATGCAGGGTCCCTCAGTACAGAGCCCCCCAGCCCGTCCTCGTCCTTGGCGCAGAGACCCCCAGCCCGTCCTCGTCCTCGGCACGGAGACCCCCAGCCCGTCCTCGTCCTCGGCGCGAAGACCCCCAGCCCGTCCTCGTCCTCGGCACGGAGACCCCCAGCCCGTCCTCGTCCTCGGCGCGAAGACCCCCAGCCCGTCCTCGTCCTTGGCGCGTAGACCCCCAGCCCGTCCTTGTGTTCTCAGCCTGCTGGGGTCTTTGCCAGCTGCTCCTCTGTTCGATTGGATACTACAGTGGATGGCCAGGGCCTCAGCTGGGGTCAGGTGATTTTGGTGGTGTTTTCAAATTTTCTGGTGGCTACTACATTTGTGGCTTCAAGAACGAGAAATTGAAGTTCCTGAGAAAGCTTGGGAATTCTCAAAATCGTAAGGTATTTTGTATTCTTTTTAACACTATTTACAAGTTTTTATGTAGTTGTGGGTGACCCCGATGATAGTGTATCACTTCTCCGTGGTTTGGTTGTACTAAAACTTTAAGAGTTGTCTCTGCAAAATGATATAATAATGAATGCAATGAGTATGGTATAATTGTTTTGAAACAATATACTATCATAAGAATATTCAGTGCCATGTTAAAATGCTCTCTGAGACAGACATTTGATAATAGAAAACATTAAATAAATGCCAAAAAAGATTTATAAAACTGAAAGATGTTATCACTATTAATATCTAATATTTAAAAGTTACTGTCGAAATTCAAGTTTAAAACACGTAAAGCATTCACTGCCTCCTTTGATAGTCTTGATCTTTGTTTCCTGACGAGTATTCAGATGTGTGTAGAAAATTCCACTCGTTTCCACGGACAGCTGGCGGATTGCTCAGAGTGCAGCCAAAGCATCTTCAGGTTGCACAGTAGAGTCTTGCTTCATATAAAATTCCCTTTTTAAATCTTTTTATTTCGAAATAATTGTAGAATCACAGGAAATCGTAAAACAGTAAAGAGAGAGCCCACATGCCCTTCACATAGGTCCCAGTGGTAACATCTTCTGTAGCAATATGAGGACCAGAAAATTGGCATTTGTGCTCTCTGTAGACCTACATCACCAGTTCGTGTGTGTGTGTGCCGTGTCCCATGCCATTTCGGCACAGGCACGGGTTTCTGCGCTGGTACCACAGCCAGGCTGCGGGACTGCTCCGTCCAGCGGTGCGTCAGCCCGCCTTGAAGTTCCGCTCTCCCCCAACACCCCCACTCACTGGCAGCCGCATGTTCATTCTCCATTTCTGTAACTTCGTCATTCTGAGAAAGTTATAAAAATGGAATCAGGCTGGGCACAGTGGCTCACACTTGTAATCCCAGCTACTACTTGGGAGGCCAAGGCAGAGGATCGCTTGAGCCCAGGAGTTGGAGGCTGCAGTGAGCTACAGTGACACCACTGCATTCCAGCCTGGGTGACAGCAAGACTCTGTCTCCCAAAAAAAAAAGGAATCGTACCGTCATATCATGTGTGGCCTTTGGGACTGACTTTGGTTACTCGGAATGATGCCAGGTGTCAAGAGCTCGAGCCTCCTTGTTGCTGAGGAGTATTGCATCATGTGGGTGCCCATGGTTGCTTTAACCACTCAGGTCGTGTGGGTTGTTTCCGGTTCAGTGGTGTTACGAATAAAGCTGCTGTGATTATTTGGGTAATGGATGTTGTGTGCACATACGTTTTCATTTCTCTGGGGTAATGCCAGGAGTGTGATAAGTATGTGTGTGTTTAGTGTTTTATAAGAAGCTGCCACACTGTCTTCCAGAGTTTCCACCAGCAATGTGTGAGTGATAACAGTTTTTCCACATCCTCACCAGGCTCTGTCATCAGTATTTTTTTTTAAGAAATGGGGTCTTGCTATGTTGCCTAGGCTAGACTCGAACTCCTGGGCTCAAGCGATCCTCCTGCGTCAGCCTCCCTAGTAGCTGGGACCATAGGCAGTGCCACAGTGCCCAGCTTGGTGTTACTGCTCTTTTTTTGTTTTAGCTATTCTGATAGGTATGTAGTGGTAGCACATCGCAATTTAATTTGCTTTTCTCTGCTAGTGCATGATGATGTTGCACATTTTACTGTCTTTATTTTCTTTGGCGAAACGTCTGTTCATACCTTTTGCATGTTTTCTAACTGGGCTGTTTGTTTTCTTACTGTTGAAGTTTTTCCTTCTCTTTTTTAGTGACAAAAATCATGGATTCTTTTTTAAAAAATAGATTTATGTTTCTTAGCAGTTTTAGGTTCACAGCAAAATGGAAAGGAAGGTGCAGAGAGTTTCCATATACTCCCTGCCCCCACGCATGCATAGGCCCGCGGGAGTGGGCGTTTGTTACAACGGCGCACCTACGCTGACTCACCATCACCACCCAAGGTCCACAGTTCGCATTACGTTCACTCTTGTTGCTGCACATATGTATAGGTTTGGACACGTGTGACGACATGTATCCACCATTACGGTGTCGTGCGGAGCAGTTTCCCAGCCCTGAAAACCCTCTGTGCTCTGCCCGTTCATCCCTCCCTGCCCGCCAGTCCCCAGACACCGCTGATCTTCTACGTCTCCGTGGTTTTGCCTTTCCCAGAATGTCACAGAGCTGGAGTCATGCAGCATGCATCCTTTTCAGATGGCTTCTTTCATTTGGTAGCATGCATTTAAGTTTCCCCCATGTCTTTTCCTGGCCTGATAGTTCATTTCTTTTCAATGCTGAATAATAGTCCACTGTCTGGATGTAGCACAGTTTAATTATCCCTTCATCTACTGAAGGGCATCTCGGTTGCTTCCAAGTTTGGGCAATGATGAATAAAGCTGCTATAAAAATCCGTGTGGAGACTTTTGTGTGAACGTAAGTTTTCACCTCCTTTGGGTAAATATCAAAGAGCATATTGCTGGATGATATGGTACGGTATGTTTGGTTTTGGAAGAAACTGCCCAGCTGTCTTCCAAAGTGGTTGTACCTTTTCCCGCCAGCGGTGAGTGGGGCTTCCTGGTGTCCACACCTTCCCGGCCCCTGGCTTTGTCGGTGTTCTGGATTGGGCCGTTCTGATAGGTGTGCGTCGGCATCTCAGTGCTGCTTCAACCTGCATTTCCCTGATGACACGTGACAGGGAGCATCTTTCCGTGTGCTGATTGACTCTCTGTGATGTCTTCTCTGGTGAGGGATCTTTTCAGAGCTTTGGCTCGTTTTTTTAACTGGGTTGTTTACTTGTCGAGTTTTAGGAGTTTTTTTATATGTTTTGGGTAACAGTCCCTTATCAGATGTGTCTTTTGCAAATATTTTCTCCCAGCCTGTGGCTTATCTTCTCAGTCTCTTGACGGTGTCTTCACAAAGCAGAAGTTTTTAACATAAGGGAAGTCCAGCTTGTCCATTTCCTTTCGCAGGTCGTGCCTTCGGTGTCGTATCTGAACAGTCATTGCCAAACCTGAAGTTGTCTGGATTTTCTGCAATGTTAACTTCTAGGAGTTTTATAGTTTTACGTGTCACAGTTAGGTTCATGATCCACTGCGGGTTGCTGTTTGTGAAGGGTGTGAGGTCTGTGTCTAGATTCGTTTTTCGCATGTGGATGCCCAGTTGTTCCCACACCATCTGTTGAAAAGACTGTCTTTTCTCCGTTGTAGTTACTGCCTCAGCTTCCTCGTCAAAGATTAGTTGACTGCATTTATGTGGGTCTATTTTGGGGTGTGGCTTATTTTTTTATTCTTTTAATGCTGTCTTTTGGTGAACAGAAGTTCTTGATTCTAATATAGGCTAATTTATCAGTTTTTTCCTATATGGTTACTGCTTTTTGTGTTTTATTAAAAAAATGTAATCCTGTCCCCCAAGTCATAACGTTCTTCTAAAAACTTTATTGTTTTACCTTTCCTTTTAAATTTACAGTCTACCTGGGATTGATTCTGGTTATGGTCGAAGGTAGAAGTCAAGATTCATTCTTTTCTGTAGGGATATTTGCAAGGCAGGTTTGCCGTGCACCGGTTGTGAACTCGCCAGAGTCTGATGAGGCAGAACGGCCACACGGCAGGCCACACGGAGCAGGTTCGCTACTCACAGACAGCAAGGGACAACAGGAGCCTCGATTCACTGCCAGCTGGACTCCAGGCTCAGGGAAGCCGCTCAGGACCCTGGAAAGCAGCCCGCCCGGGTTTCATACCCAGGGCGACACGGCCCGCTGGGCTAGAGCGTTGCAGAACACCCTGTGTCTGGGGGGCTGGGACAGAGCCCAGCTGTCCCGCCAGTCTCTCCCCACCTCTGGGTGTTGCCCTCTGGCACATTCTACAGTTATTCTTGAGAACTGCAAGTGAGAAACGAGGCAGAACTAGGTGAGTCCAGGGCTACCTGGAGCCCTGTCCTGCCATCTTCAGGTGACCCAGAACTCTCATTTAGAAAGACCAAACCTGGCCCACCGTGCAGCTGCCTCACCTTCGCTGTGAGTCAGTCACCTTCACTTCTGAGAGGGTTTTGCTGACTGAATGACGAGTTTAGGCCAATAATCATTTTATTCTAGCACTTTGAAGGTGTCTCTCCATTTTCTTCTGGCTTCCAGAATTTGGGAAAGAAGCTGTTTGGTAGTCAGTCTGGCAGGGTTGCCCAGGCCAGAGCAGGCTCGGGACTGTGGCCTGGCTGGATGTTTGCTTCAGCCACACCCACAGAACTGGAGCCGGGTGGTGCTGACATCCCTCCTGCCTTCTGGAAGGCTGGCCTCCCACGAGGCGCAGGTCTCCCCGGCCTGGCCTGTGCCACCTTGCTCCTCTGGGCTTCCCCACGGAACACCTGCATCCCCGTAGTAGACTCCTCCAGGAGTGGGTGGTCAGCGCAGCCAGACTGGTAGGAACTGAGCCCACACCTGGGAACCCAGAGGTCCCTGAATAGCCCCTGAGAGCCCTCCAAATCCAGGGGGGCCTAGAGCAGCAGATGTCCATTGTGGGGCAGGTGGGGCTGAGCCAGGGTCCCTGCGGGGCTTAGGCCAGCAGCTTTGTTTTCCTACGTCTGGACGTGGCCTGTCTCGTCCTGGGTGGCTCCTGGTGCCGAGAGGTAGAAGTGTGCATGCATCACCCCGCCTTGCAGCGCTCCTGCACTGGAGGCCCTTCCTGTCTTGTGCTGCGGTGGCTGAGAAGACACTGCTGTGTGGCTCCTGACTCAAGGGTCTAACTCCAACCTGCTGGCCAGACAGAGCAGCCCCGCCAGAGTCCCTGCCCTTCTCCAGCCTCCCAGGGAGGAGCAGCCTGTCACCCGCTCAGCCGTGCGTGTGGTTGAACTCAGCCATGTTTCAGCAGGGCTCGCATAGTTGTGACGCTGCAGTTGCAGCTTTCCACGCGCAGCGCTGGGCTTCTGGGTGCTTTCCCCGGGTGGAGGGTGCTCCTCCTTGACGGCCAGAGCACAGTGGGCAGCGCCGCCTGTCTCGTCCTGGCTCTTCTCCCGAGCCTCCGACGGCCTTTCTGCGGATCCTCCCTGCTGCTTGAGCGGGCCCTGACAGCTGCCTGTGGGGACAGCAGCACGCTGGGTTTAGAGACATAAAATGTGAAAAGAGAGGGCATCTCGACACCGGTGAACTTCAGCATGTTGGGATCCCGCCAGCCCCGCTGATCTGGATTTGGGAAATTGTATGATCTCGTGTGGCAGAACCTTCCCTGCCCCCAGCACGCAGTCAGGGATGCAGAGATTCGACTACTCTGAGGTTCAGAGAGGCTGCCTGGGGGTCTCTCAGGGTCGGGGGCGGCAGCCTCAGGCCACAGGCTCTTCTTCCCGAGGAAGGAAAAAGGCTTGGCAGTTGCTTTCAAGGCAACAGACCTTTAAGGATAGGAGTGGATGCTGTCATCAGCCTTGACTGCCCTTGGAGGGGCTGGCAGGACACGTCTCCCTGATCCGTGGCTGTGTTTTCAGGCCCAACCCTGCGGCTGACCAGCGACAACATAAAACAGCGCCTTGGCTCTGCTGCTCTGGACAGGTGTGCTGCCTTCTGTGCCCGTTTGGCCCCGTGTAGCAGGCAGCCTGGCAGGCCTCAGCTCCCTCCTCTTAGCCAAGCACACCCTGGCCGCTCCGTGGCCAGCCACACCACAGTGCTGATGGCAGTGACACCACTTGCATCACTCGGCACACAGTGGGCAACTTGAACCTACTGGACACAGTCAGGCCTCCCAGGGGACCTCCAGACCCTCCTCGTTGCTTGGGCAGCCTGTGCCTCACCGTGTCCTGACTGCCACCCAGAGCCCGGGCTCAGCTGCAGCCCCTGTGCAACGGTCCCATTGCTGAATGACTCACCAAGGACTAGGGACAGCTGGGAGTGCTGGGTGGTGGCTGGTCCTGGCCCTCTGCTGCCACTTTTGGAGGGGGACACAGGCTCCCTGGGAAGTGGGCCTCCTGGGAGCCTCCCACAGAGAGTGAGGCACTCCCTTTGTGGCATGCAGCACCCACGAGTACCGGCTGTGCAGCTGGCTGGGCCAGCAGGAAGACATCCACCGGATCGTGCTGTACCAGGCGGACGGCACACTCACGCCCTGGACGCAGCGCTGCATCCGGCAGGCCGACTGCATCCTCATCGTGGGCCTGGGTGAGCAGGAGCCCACGGTGGGCGAGGTGAGCAGTGGGCGTGGGCTGGGGAGCCCCTGTCTCCTCAGACCCCTCTGTTTCTCTTTTCTTTTGAGTGAAATATTTCAGGAACTCAGAAAAGGACAGTAAGAGCTGACGCCTAGACACCTGCTACCATGCTTTAAAACGTTGCGCTGCATTTTCCGTGGCGGTGGCTGCACAAAGCAGGCCGGGTGCCCTGAGTGCCCCCTGACCCCCAGGTGGCCTCTTGTGAAGTCAGAGCCTCTCTGTCCGTCTCCCACATTTTTATACCGTGTGCACAAAGCACTGTTTTATAGGCTCAAAATTCTATATAAACAGTGTCCTATTTTATATCATTTCGAAATTTCCTTTTCTCCTCAATGCTGACGGTTCTGAGCTTTGTCCTTGTTGTTTCACGTGTATGGCTGTGGTTGTCCCCTGAGTGTCCTCCCTGCCTCTGCGTTCTCAGCGCTGGCTGTGACATCTTTTCATTGGTTACCTTTCTGGTGGGCCACTAAGCCTCAGGGGCTGTGTCCCCAGGGTTCCCAGATGTCACCAACAGGCCTTTCTGGCTGCTGTGCAGTTTTTACACGTGCGAAGCCTTTCACGTCCTTCCCAGTCCTGTGCGTTTCCTCCACCTTCACGGGTGTGGGATGGGGTCTCGATGCCCCTTTCATTCGCAGTCCCCCTCCCCTCCCTCTGCTCCCTGCTTTGTTCTCGTCATGAGCTTCTCCGGCCTGTCTGGTCCCGGGGCAGCTAAGAATTCCTCATCTCTGATGTCTGTTGAGAAGGCTAATGTTGGAAAACCACGTCATTTGAAAAGGTGATGTGTTCTCAAGCCCGTGTTAGAGAAACAGCAGGAGGAGGCGCCCGCTCCCTGCATGCCCCCAGCACCCTGGCAGACAGGCTGACCTTGCCCAGCGCACGCTGGACAACCCCTGTGGTCAGAGCTTCACTAGCCCCGAGATAGGCTGTGCTACAGCCACGCTGCTGCGGAGAACCAAGGGGCCGCTTGGAAACCTGCCTCAGGCCTCTGTGCTGTGTGGAGCTGGTCCTGAGCAGGTCTCCGGTGTGGCCTGGGTGGACGGCCCTGCCTGGCCTTCAGCCCCCTGCTGCCCCCGCGTCCTCAGGCTCAGGCCTGGCTGACAGGCGGGCTCTGCTTCTCAGCTGGAGCGCATGCTGGAGAACACAGCCATGCGGGCCCAGAAGCAGCTGGTCCTGCTGCACAGGGAGGAGGGGCCGGCGCCGGCCCGCACCGTGGAGTGGCTCAACATGCGGAGCTGGTGCTCTGGCCACCTGCACCTTTGCTGCCCACGCCGCGTCTTCTCTAGGAGGAGCCTTCCAAAGCTGGTGAGACCCGGGCGCCCGCGGCGGGGCCCGCCCAGCAGGGACTCTGGGCTTCTGCTTTCCTCCTGCTTGCATGGTTTGCTTCCCTAGACTTTCAAAATATCCCTGCAGTCTCTCTCCGATGTTCTGACATCTGAGCTCTCTGGGGCTCTGATTACGATGGCTTTTCTCCTCTCCACGTGCTTGTGGACTTTGGTCACGAGCTCGCGTTGACTTGATCTCGATCTTCAGGATTCTGTGGCCACAGCGTGGTGACGCACTCTGCAGATGCAGGCACGAGCCTGAGGAGCACCCCCGCAGGACAGGCCTGACGGGGTCCAGAGCAAGTCCTGAGCCCTTTCTTGGGGGCCTGGTGCAGAGGCAGCCCACGTGCTGCAGCCCCCACCCCCGCAGCACAGGGGCCAGTCCTGGGGCCACATGCCTGCCCAGGATCCCAGGCCCTAGAGAGCACCGTCTGCCGCAGGGCCGGAAAGTGTGGGGTCCCACGGGAAGGGGCTCTGTGTTCTGGTGGTCCCTCTGGGCCTGCTCATCCACCCGTGTGCCCTCTGCTGACACCGCCCAGCTGAGGTGCTGACAGGGTCGTGTCAGACAGACCCTGCCATGTCCTGGAGGGCGTCTGGGGTCAGAAATGGAGGAAACTCACCCTCACCGAGCCAGCGGGGCAGGGGTCCCACACCAGCCCTGCCACCTGCTGGTCCTTCTCCCAGGTGGAGATGTACAAGCGCGTCTTCCAGAGACCCCCAGACCGGCACTCGGACTTCTCCCGCCTGGCAAGGGTGCTGACGGGCAACGCCATCGCCCTGGTCCTCGGGGGAGGGGGGGCAAGGTGAGTCCCACCCCTTCCCCCACACCACTCCTACCATATGGGCAAGTGGTGACAGTCGCCCCTGGGTGCTGCAAGGACGTGCTGCAGACCAAGAGACCCTCAGGCCACAGGTGGACTCTGCCCCTGCGGACCCAGCCTCCAGCGTCCTCAAGAGAGAGTCCCCGTGGGTGGGCCTGGTCTCTGTGCCTGGTGCGCCTCTCACCCCTCTCGCCTAGAACTTCCCTGGTTTTCATTGTTGCTAATTTAGTAGAAGAAAATTTGTATCTTGCTCTGATTGCCTTTGAAGCATTTGTTTGCTTATTAGCCGTTCGCATCTCCTCTTCTGAAACCTGTTCTTCCCCTTTCAGTCTTGCCAGGGGTCTCCTGGCGAGTTTTTTCCACGTAGTACACGCCGTATGGAGCAATGATCCGATTTGCTCGGGAGCCAGTGACTTTCTGTAGTTCTTTGGGCTGTTGAGTTCCTTAAAGGACTTTTAACTCTAACTCTGACACCACCCTCTCCTGAACTCAGTTAAAGAGAAATACACTTGGGGCAGAAGTGGGGCCCAGGGAGTCCCGAGGTGGCAGGAGGGCACATGCCAGCGTCTGCTGCTGCTCTGCGCCTCCCTGGACGGGGGGTGACAGGGCTGCTGGGCCGGTGCGAGGGTGGCCCCCCGGGTGGCTGCTCTTGCCAGCACCTCTGTGCACAGCGCCTGGCCCAGCGGCTGGGTTGGCTGGGGAGCAAGGAAGGAGCACCCGCCTGAGGTCGCCCGACGGGGAAGGACCCAGGCCTCTTCCTGTGGGTCTGGACAGCAGGCGGCTCAGAGCAGCTGAGCCCAGACTGGGAGCTGGCTCGCAGGCCTGCAGCATTTTGAATGAAAATGTAATTTTAATCCAGGGGATACTTAGAAGCCACGTACCACAAAACAGCAGTCCTCCCCCCACACCTCCTGCACCTGATCCAGAGAGATCCGAGAAGTAACCACTGTCAACTTTTTTTGGCTGTCTGCCTGTCTATAGTTCTAAATAGAATCCCTATTCTATCAATTTTTCGTTTTTTCTGTTTTAGATTATTGACTTCGTAGCCCCTCCAGCACACACAAAGTCAGAGTCTGTGCAGCTCCCTCTGTCTCTCTGGGCCTGTCTCCCTCCTTCCCGCTCACGATCGCAGTGTGGCCTGACACTCACTCGCCGTGTGTGCTGCTATCCAGAGCCAGGCGTTGTGTGCTGTGATTGTGTCTCGTTCCTTGGAGTTAACAATCGCTGCATTTGCCGTTTGCTTGGTTTTCTGGGCGTCGATTCACCCACAGACGCTCTGCTGCAAGCACGAAGCTCTCGGTGTGTTTAGGCGCCAGTCGTCTGTACTTAGCTCTGAGGAGTCGTCTCCACTTAACCCTCCGGCTTCCTCCTGTTGCTCCTGGTCGCTTTCTCACGTGTTGCTGAGATGTCGCCCTAGAATTTTCCTTCACCATCATCTGGGAGCTACCTTTGTTTCTCTCTTGTGTTCAACTCTATTTCCCGCATTCCATGTCTTCCTTTCCTTGATGTACTCCTCATTTTGGTGGACACATACTCTAGAAATTTCCTCAGGAGGAGATGTGTGGAAGGTAAAAATCGCAAGACTGTGCCTACCCAAACACCTCCTTATTCCATTCCCATGCTCGAGTGACAGTGGGCTGGGTGTGGAATTCTAGGTGGAAATCATTGTCTCTGAGAAGTTTTAAGGCATGGTACTGTTGTCTGTTCAGCTTTTAGTACAGCTGTTGAGATGTGCAATGCTATTTTTATTCATGAGGCCTGTGTTTTTCTTCTGGAACTTTGTAGGAGGTTCTCTTAATTTTCGGTGTTCTGAAAGTACATGACGATGCGCATTGGTGTGGTTCTTTTTTGATCCATTACACTGAATTCCCAGTGGGTCCTTTCAAATTTGGGAATCTATGAACTTTAGGAAATGTTTTATTTTTTGAAATAAGTACGTTTCTCTTTTCGCTGTTTTCTCTTCCTAGAGCTTCTAATTGTCAGATTTTGGGCACCCTGGATGGATGCTCTAAGTCTCATATCTTTTCCTTCCCATATTCTCTGTCTCTGTCTTTTTATTCTACTTTCTGGGAGATTTTCCGCAAATGTATCTTCCAATTGATCTTCTATGCTAAAATATTTCTAATGTCTGAATGCTTCCTTCCCCTTACGGTATTCTCTCTCGGTTTCATTCATGTAACATCGTAGTTCTGAGAATGTCAACGGCAGGTGTTTACTCATTTGCTTGCATGCTTGCCTCAGTCCTGCACCATGCTCCTGTTTGTGCCCGGCTCGTTCACCCAGTGCAGTGTGTCTGAGGTGTGCCTGTGTCCCTGATCACATCGGCACCAGTGCAGCTGAGGGGCGTGCCATGTAACCGCACTTCACTATCCGGCTTCCTGTTGATGGAGATTGGGTTGTTTTCTGGTTTTGGTTATTATGAACACAACTATTATAAACATTCTTGTACAAATCTGTTTGTAGACATATGTTCTCTTTCATCTTGGGCAAATCCTGGGAGTAGAGTTACAGACTCATGGGGTAGTTATACCATTTTACACCCTCACCCGTGATAAGTGAGAGTTCCAGTTGCCCACATTCTTGCCAACCCTTGATATTGTCAATTTCTGTTTGTTTGTTTGTTTTGAGACATAGTCTCCCTCTGTTGCCCAGGCTGGAGCACAGTGGCATCATCACAGCTCACTGTAGCCTCACACTCCTGGGCTCAAGCGATCCTCCTGCCTCAGCCTCCCAAGTAGCTAGGACTACAGGCACAGCCACCACACCTGGCTAATTTTTTCTATTTTTAGAGGAGACAGGGTCTCACTGTGTTGCTCAGGCTGGTCTTGAACTCCTGACCTCAAGTGATCCTCCCACCTTGGCCTCCCAGAGTGCTGGGATTATAAATGATAGTTTTTACAAATGGTAGATGATGTATTTTCCCCTTAATCTGTTAATGCATGAATCACATTGATTTTCATACTAAAACTCATGTTGTCTTCTTGGGATAGACCCATGTGGTCACGATGAGTTAGCCTGTTTGCATATTCCTAGATGCAGTTTGAATTGGAATGACACTTGACTGAATTGTCCTTTCTTGGAATATCTTTACCGGCTTTGGCATGACAGCTCGTTTGCTGGCTTCGTAAATGGAGGTGGGAAGTGCTTCTTTCCTATTCTCTGGAGAGTTTTGTGTAAAATTTGTGTCACTTCTTCCTTATATGTTTAGTAGAATTCAGTGGTGAAACCATCTGGACATGAAATTCTCTTTGTAGGGATTTAAAAGTTAAAGATGCATTTTCTTTAATGGTTACTGCGCTGTTCAGATGTTCTGTTTCTTGTGTTAGTTTTGGTAAGTTATGTTTTTCTAGGGATGTGTCCGTTTGATCTGAATTTATTTATAGCGTGACATTGTTCCCAGTAGCCTCTTATCTTTTTAGCGAAAGTGTCTGTACTGACGTCCCCTTTTCATTCCTGACATTACTGACTGAGGCCCGTTGTCCTTTTATTCTCTTTCCTTGGCCAGTGTTACCGGGGCTATCAGTTGAATTAATCCTTTCAAAGCACCAGCTTTGATTTCTGTTGATCTTATTGTATGTTTGTTTTTTGTTTCTTTAATTTCTGCTCTTTGTTATTTCCTTAATTTTACTTTCTTATTTAAATGGCTATTGTTTCCCTAACTTGTGGGCCAGCAGACATTGTCTGCAAAAGACCCACTCGAATGACAGACAGGTCAGCGCTGTGTGTTGTACCTTTGACGGCAACATGCCTCCTCTTCTCACGCTGGCTCAAAGAGTTTTTTCTCTGCCTTGGGTTTTCAGTGACACAGAAATGGTTTTCTTTGATTTATGCTTAGAGTTTATAATGCTTCTCGAATCTGAGGCTCGATGCCTGTCATCAATTCTAAAAAATGCCCAAAAGTTATCTCTTCAGATACTGCTCCGTTCCATCTCTTCTCTCTGTGGCTCGGATGACACGTAAATGCGACCTTGCGCCAGATCCCATATGTTTCTGTGCTCCTGGATGTGTTTCGTAAGAGAATATTTTACATATTCCATCCTTTCGATGCTTCACGATTCGACAAATGTTTCCTCCCGATCTGTCTTCTGTGCCACCATTTCTCTCTTAATGAAGCTGGTCCAATTTGCTGTTAAACTCATTCATTGAGCTTTTCATTTCAGTAATTTTATTTTTTACTTCCAGAATTTCTATTTGATTTTATTCCAAAATTATCAATTTTGTCTTTAATTCCTTGAACTTTTTTAAAAGGCTTATGCTGAGTTTGTGGTGATACAACATACAGTTCTTTTTTATTGTGTTAAAATATACACACATAAACTTTACCATTTTAACCATTTTTGAGTGTGCAGTTAAATACATTCTCGATGTCATACAACTATCTCTACTATCCATTTCCAAATGGGCTTACCTGGGCTAACTCTGGGTCCACTTTTATTGTCTGTTTTTCTTACAGTCTTATGGTCTCTTCTCCTCATACGACTGCTGGTTTCTGGTTGCGTGGTGTACGTTGTATAGGAAAATGGTGGCAGGTGGAGGCTCTGGGTGGGAACTCCAGCCCCAGTTCAAGGTGACGAGAAGCTGGCCTCCTGGTCTCTGTGTGCTGCGCTCCCCAGGACCCACCCCACCCGGCCGGCACACATCCTGGCATGGGGGCAGCAGATGTTTGCGGGTAGAAGAGGCCAGTGCTGGTCGCCTCTTGGGACACCCTCCCCACCTCATCCCCACTGTCCCCCAGGGCCTCCACAGAGCAGCCAGGATCCCTCTCTGAGTCAGCGTCTTGGCCTGTGCAGGAGTCGGGAACCGAGCAGGCTACGGGTGGCCACCCTGGCGGTGCTCACTCCCTGCTCTGTGTCCTGGCTGGTGCAGAGGCTGTGCCCAGGTGGGCATCCTCAGGGCCCTGGCAGAGTGCGGCATCCCCGTGGACATGATCGGAGGCACATCCATTGGGGCCTTCATGGGCGCCCTGTACTCTGAGGAGCGGAGCTACAGCCAGACGCGGATCCGGGCCAAGCAGTGGGCAGAGGTGAGCAGGTGCCCACCATGCCCCCTGGAGCCCAGCTCCGGGCCAGGCTGGTGTGGTGGGGGCCAGGAGGACAGGGCACCCGTGGCCCTGCCCCTGCACGTGGCTCTGCAGGGCTCTGAGAGCATGTAGGGGGCCCAGGGGCAGCACCGAGAAGCAAAGGGTGTGGGTTGTGGTGGGCAGCGGCCCAGTGACTGGGGGCAGCCTGGGAGGCCAGGGCCAGCCAAGGAGAGCGGACTGTACTCATGGGCCGTAGGGCAGGGAGCAGCTGGGGACATTGGCTGGTGGTGGCAGGCGGGCGGGGGTGGGTGTAGTCTGGCCTTGTGAGAGATGGATGTCAGAATGAAACACCAAATACAGAATCAAAGAACACAGAGAGAACAGGCTGCCCCAAAGGAGCAGAGGGCCAGCAGGCTGGGCTCGCGGCTCCCGCAGGTGTGGCATCACCTGCCTGCCCTTCTCGGTGCTGTGCTTGCTTTTGTGAACAAAACGGAGCCCTGGCTGAAATCATGAGTGGGATCAAAAGTGTTTATGTTCTCCTTTTAAAAGAAAAGAAACTTCGTCATCCTGCAGGTAGCAGCTGCTCTCAGGGCAGGCACATGGCTGCTCCCCGTGGCCTGGGGCTGCTGGAGCCCCAACCAGGGTCCCCAAGGCCATGCCACTGACTCCCTTCACTGCTCCAGAAATGTTTTTTTCCCTGAAATGAGCAACCTGGTTACCCCTGGTGTGGCCACTCCTGAGAGAAGGCCTGGGGGCTGGTGCTGGGGAACCAGGCATGGCAACAGTCGGGGCTCTTTGGGCTGGTCCCACCGTCCTGGGTGTACTGGGCCACGGGAGCCTGCCAGGGAGAAGCCGCTGAGAGAGAGTAGGGCTGGGGCAATGGCCCCATCCCTGGGCCATGGGAGCGCCCCAGGTGGTGGAGTGCGGGGCCAGAGAACACCCTGCTCGCCTGGGGAATCCCCACCAGGTCCCACTGGTGCCTGTTGCTGGGCCCCGGCAATTGGCCCTGAGCTCCCCTCCTCCCACCCTCCCAGTGCTGGGCCTGTGCTGGGCCTCACCCCAAACCCTGCCAGGTGCTCCTCCACTCAGCAGGCAGACCTGTGAAGGCCCAGGGTGTGACTGTGAGGCCTGTCTAGGTCAGGAAGGGACAGGGGCAGGGGCTGTATCCACTCGCCTGTGCCCAACCTGCAGCTCCAGCTCACGGCATGCACAGCCCTGAGACCCTAGGCAGGGGCTGTGGATGCTCCCATACACCCATACGGATGCCCACTTTCCTGCTCCAGCAGGGCCTGTGGGCATGAGCCCCTCTACAGAGGCCTCTGTGTGCCCCTAGGATGTGACATCGATGGTGAGGGCCGTGCTGGACCTAACCTACCCCATCACATCCATGTTCTCCGGAGCCAGCTTCAACAGCACCATCTGTAGCATCTTCAAGGACAAGCAGATCGAGGTGCGTCCCCCAGCCGAGACAGGCTACCCTCCGGAGCCCACGCAGGCCCCCTGGCCTGTGACTGTACGCCCCGTGGCACTCGGTGCCCTCTTGTTCCACCCCCTGCCCCACGTTCACCCGGCCCTGGGTCAGCTTCCCCAGATGGGCGCATCCGAGCCCCCCTCCTACAGGACCTGTGGATGCCCTACTTTGCCATCACCACTGACATTACAGCCTCCGCCATGCGGGTCCACACGGATGGTGAGCACGCCTCCCACATGCAGCCAGCTTGGGTGCTGGCATGGCCCGGGGACGGTCTGGTGGCCCCATGAGAATGGGGGAGGCACCAGGAGTCTCCAAGGAAGCAAAGGCTTGGGGAAATCTGTACACGAGGATGGGCAGCCTCTGCCCCAGGCACCACAATAGGATGAGGACACTGAGCAAGAGGCCAGAGGGGTGGACTGGAGACCCCAGGAGAGAGGAGAGAGAGGGCACACTCGGTCCTGGGGTGGGGGCACATTCAGTCCTGGAGTTAGGACACGCTCCGTCCTGGGGTGGGGGAACACTCGGTCCTGGGGTCAGGGCACAAAGTAGTGGGAAGACCTGAGCCTGGTAGTGTGTTGTGACCCCAGAGAAAGACCTCACTCCTGTTTAGCCTCCTGGACTCTTACCCTCCCCTAGGAAGAACTCTGTGGTAGCTTCTTCCCAGGCTGGCGCCCTGCCCCAGAGGTGGCACCTGCCGGCTCTCGGACCCACCAAGATGAGGACCTGACCCCTGAGTCCAGGGCAGGAACCTGTGGGCAACTAAAGGCTCCTCCGGCCCCCAGGCTCCCTGTGGCGGTACGTGCGTGCCAGCATGTCCCTGTCGGGCTACATGCCCCCTCTCTGCGACCCCAAAGACGGACACCTGCTGATGGATGGAGGCTACGTCAACAACCTCCCAGGTACTGCAGAGAGCTGGGGAGGAACCCCGACTGGCATAAGCATGGTGCTGCCTTGGTCAGCCTGCCGCATGGCCCCTGCCACAGCTGCCTCCACTCCAAGAAGGCTGGGGTGGAACACGTTTTCCTTACAGTGTGCCAAAGGAAAATGTCAGGCTGGCATCCGAGCAGGGCCTCACACACCACTGAGAACATGCACACATGTACACACACACACACACACACACACACACACACACGCACACACACACACACGGGCTCAGGACCACGTGTTCCCAGCATATGGCCCTGTTTGTCAGCTCAGCAGCACGCAGAACAAAGGCCAAGTAGAGGAACCAGGAACGATTAATTCCCATCTGTGCCCACAGTCAGAGCCCAACGGCCTGCAGGTGCCAGGCTTGCTGCAGGTGAGCTCACACCTCTCACCTGTTGGACATGTGGGTAGAAGGGCCCAGAAGACAGTTCTGTGCACACAGCTGCCCACAGAGCTGGGCATGTGGGTCTCCTGCCTCCAATGGTGGAGAGGTGACCCCATGCCACCAGGCCCAGGCCCCAGAGAGCAAGCCTCCAGGGTTCAGAGAGGTGGGCTCTGCCCTGTCCCCTGGCTCTAGCTGGTGGTGACCAGGGCTGCCTTCTCCCTAGCGGATGTGGCCAGGTCCATGGGGGCAAAGGTGGTGATCGCCATTGATGTGGGCAGCCGGGATGAGATGGACCTCACCAACTACGGCGATGCGCTGTCTGGGTGGTGGCTGCTGTGGAAACGCTGGAACCCCCTGGCCACTAAGGTCAAGGTAGAGCTGGTGCCTGTGGGGGCTGCTCCCTGCAGCACCCCTCACCACCTCCACCCCATGGGCAAGGGGTTGGGAGCAGCTCCCAGGCTCTGAGTCCAGGAGGTCTGGGGTCACTCTGTCACCACTCCCGCCCTGGCCCTGGGGGCAGTTCTGGGGACAGAGGGCAAGGGGCACAAGTCTAAAAGCTCCGTCACTGGCTAGAATACTGCTTGAGGACGGGGGTTGGGTCCTCAGGGCCTGTCCTGCGCCCTTGCCAGGTAGGCTGGGGAAGGGGCTGGGCAGGAGGCTCAGGCAGCTGTGACGGTGGCAGGTGCTGAACATGGCAGAGATCCAGGCACGACTGGCCTACGTGTGCTGTGTCCGGCAGCTGGAGACGGTGAAGAACAGTGACTACTGCGAGTACCTGCGTCCCCCCATCGACGGCTACGGCACCCTGGACTTTGGCAAGTTCAACGAGATCTGTGTGAGTGTCAGCCATTACCACAGGAGCAGGGCGCTGTGTGGCCCTCCCAGCCTTGTCTTGTGCACAGGACGTGGGGGCTCCTCACAGCTAACAGGGGCCCTGGTGTGCACAGGAAGTGGGGTACCAGCATGGGCGGACAGTGTTTGACATCTGGGGTCGCAGTGGTGTGCTGGAGAAGATGCTACAGGACCGGCAGGGGACAGACAAGAGGAAGGCCTGTGCTGTGAGTGCCCAGTGGGAGGTCCCTGGGCCCCACGTCCCCAACTCTGGGGGCCTAAACAGAAGGGCTGGCAGTGGCCCTGAGGGCCTGTCTCCTGGCCTTGGCCCTCCTAGGGGAAGGATGGTGGTGTGGGTGGAGCATTGTGGCAGGCAGCCCCGTGCAGTAAGATGCACCTGTCTGTCCTCCGTCGCTTCAGGTCCTCAGCTGCCCCAACGCCTCCTTCACGGACCTTGCTGAAATTGTGTCTCGCATAGAGCCCACCAGGGCTGCCACGGTGGATGGTGAGTTGTCCAGCTGAAGGTGGCAGAGGCAGCATGACCTTCTGACACTATGCGGAGACATGCTGGGGCTGGCTGGGTCCCCACCACCCCATAGGCCTGCACCCCTCCCGCTCCTGCCCACCCTTGAGGCTCCACCAGCCAGGAGGCTTGGCTAGCACTCCTGTTCTAGCCAGTGCATGTCCCCACAGCAGTGGGAGCATCACCACCCAGGCCTCTCCCCTCATTCACCCCAAGCCCCACCCACACTACAGACCTGAGGTGGAACCACATTGCCCCCACCCTGCCCGACCCAGCAGGCCAGAGAGGCCGGTTCGGCACCATGGGGCTCAGTGTCGGCCCTGCACCAGGTGATAGGCCCCCGGCACTCCTCGAAGCAGAGGCCTGTCCTGGGGTGGCTGCCCCAGGGTGAAAGGCCCAGGCTCTGCAGCGACTGGGCTGGGCCTGGAGCTGCTGCTCCACAGCCCCTCTTGGAAGAGGCCTGGGGCATCTGGTCGAGAGGGGTGAGGAGTGTGTGCCCTCCTTGTCTGCGGAAGACCCAGCACCCCCCAAGTGTGGGGCCCAAGGACAACAAGACCGGGGTGTGTGCAGCCAGCCTCCTCTCTGACAGACTCGGCAGCCCTGCCTGCGTGGCTGTGTGGGCCCCCATGCCACGATGGGGGTGGGGGTCTGTGCCAGTGTCCTGCCTCTGCGCTTCACCTGCACTAGGCATGGCCCTGTCCTCAGGAGGGAGCCAATGTGGCCTCCCCTCTGCTCCAGACGAATCTGACTACCAGACTGAGTGGGAGGAGGAGCTGCTGGACGTCCCCAGGGACGCGGACGCCGACTCCCAGAGCACCCCAGCCACGCCGGCCTCTGACTTGGTGAGCTGAGGGCCCGTGTGGGGCCTCTGGGTCCTGGCTCTGGGCGCTGCTCCCCCTTGCAGTCTTGCTGCACTGCGGCCGCCAGTCCAGGGTCAACCCTCCAGACCTGCCCGTCCCTCCTGCCCTCACCTTGCCTTTTGCTTCCAGGAGGATGAGCCCGGGCTTGCGCACTGACAGCCCAGGCGGCTTTCCCCAAACCGTCAGGGCGGCTCATCCCCTGGCTCACCGCGGACTCATCCAGAGCGCAGCATCCCCTGTGCCTGCCCTGCGCGAGGCCCCGCTTCCCTGCCTGGGCTGTGTCGCGGACTGCGGTTTCCTCTCTGCACTAGCAGCCCCCGCACTCACGCAGCAGTCCTGGGGGGCTGCGAACCCCCGCTGCCCCTGAGAGATGTGGGAGCCCTGATGCTGTAGCTGGGCATGTAATAAAGGCGAATCCAACCGTGTATTGGGCGTGTCTCCCCGTGCTGAGGTCCCTGTGGGAAGGGTCACACCAAGATGTGCCCGATGTGGGGGACGTCCCCGAGGCCGGACGGTCATCTGTCCTCCTCCAAGGAGCCCTCTTATGATGAGGCCTGAGACGCCAGGGCGGTAACTCCGGGCTAGCCAGGCAGGGCGCCCAGGGTCTGGATGGAGCTGGGGTCCCCCCAAAACCAAGCCGAGCCCAAGTCTGCGGGCGCGCTCCTTTCGGTCTCGGGTCCCCAGTGGTGCAGGGGAGCCCTTTGGTGTCATAGGGAGAAGCGCCGGTGCTGTGACCCCTGCAGGTTTCACAGAGCAGCGGCCGTGAGGCCCGCGGGCCTAAGACCTTGCGGTCAGGGCACCGCCGGCCTCAGTTTCCCCGCCTGGGAGGCCGCAGCGAGAGCCCGCAGAGCCAGGCGTCCGGTCCCGTGTCGTTTCGGCGGGCGGAGCCGCATTCTGGCCCCGCCCCTCCCGTGACGTCACGGTAGGCGGAGCTGCCCGCCCCCGGCCCGGGCACAGCTCTCCCCCGAGCGGCGGGACGCGCGGAGCGCCGGGTGCGGCCATGCGGGACCCTGGCCCGACCCCGACCCCGAGCGCGAGGGCGACGCCGAGCGCGAGCGCGACCCTGACCGCGACCCCCGGCGCGGCGCGGCTCCCCCGGCGGAGGCGGCGGGCGCGGGGCGCGCTCTGAGGCCCGGGGGATGCGCGGCCGCCTCGACCATGGGCGCCGCCGCCTCCAGGAGGAGGGCGCTGAGGAGCGAGGCCATGTCCTCGGTGGCGGCCAAAGTGCGGTGAGTGCGCCGGGACCCCCGCCCTGGGCGTCCGGGCCGGCCTAGGGTCCAGACGCTGGACCGGCTCGCGTGCTCCCCGCCCCCCTCGCTCACCCCGCACTGCTCGCCCCGCGCTCCCCGCCGCCCCCACCCGCCCCTCGAGCTTCTCTCATTGCGGCGCCTCTCCCGCACCCAGCGCCCCCTCCCCCACGCCTTCTCGCCGCGTCTCCCTCTCCTGGTGCCCTCTCCAGTCCTCCCCTCCTTGACCCGGTGGTGAGCGAGTGGGCGCCCCGGGTCGGGAGTGGGCCTCTGGCCTCACGACCCCACTGCTCCACGATCTGCCCATGGTCTGCAAGTCTGGCCAAGGCGCACTAGGACCCGAGGATTCCTGGGCTTTCTGGAGATGGATGGTCCCCGACCTTCTCTTGTTGGTGGGGCCGGCCTGCGTGGGGGTGGGGACCGCAGGCTCTGGCCAGGGTGGGCTGCGTGCACTGACAGTGCCCCCTCTGCCCACCCTGCAGAGCAGCCCGAGCGTTTGGAGAGTACCTGTCCCAGAGTCACCCTGAGAACCGCAACGGTGCAGGTGGGGGCCTGTGAGGCAATGCCAGGGCGGGTCTGAGACCCCCCAGCCTAGGGCACATGTCACCTGCCTCACCAGGGGTGGAGTGGCAGTGGTTGGGCGGCAGATGCCCTGCAAGGATGGCTTCCTCACATCCCTGCCCAGAGCCCCAGGAGCAGCTCAGAGTCACTCATCACCATGGCACCCACCCAGCCTGGGCCGTTGGCATGGCAACAGGCCTCCTGGCACCCTAGGGCTGGCACCACTGTCTCGGGGGCCAGCTGGTGGGAGGAGGGGAGAAGTTGGCACCAGGCAAACCATGATTGCTTGCTCGGGGATGGCTTGCCTGTTCCTAGCCCCCAGGACCATGCACAGGTAGCACGGCTTGTCTTTCCCCTCCCCTTCCTGCACACCAGGGCTTCAGGCCCAAAGGAGGTGCGAGGGGCTTAGACACACTCTTCCCGAAAGTGTCAGCGCCTAGGGTCTGGGTAGCACCAGTCCCCCACATCAGGTCAGGGGCCCGCAGCTTGCGACAGGGAGGGCAGGCCCAATGGGCTGCAGGCCCACCTGGTGCCTCTCTCCCAGACCACCTGCTGGCTGACGCCTACTCTGGCCACGACGGGTCCCCCGAGATGCAGCCAGCCCCTCAAAACAAGCGCCGCCTCTCCGTCATCTCCAACGGCCGCTACGAAGGCAGCCTCTCAGAGGAGGCCATCATTGGGGAGCCGGCTGGTGAGGGCCCCCAGCCCCGCGTGTACACCATCTCTGGGGAACCAGCCCTGCTCCCCAGCCCCAAAGCAGAGGCCATTGAGCTGGCTGTGGTGAAGGGGCGGGGCCCGCGGGAGCGGCACGCTCACCACCACAGCCAGCCCCTGCGCGCCAGCCCAGGCAGCAGCCATGAGGATGTCAGCAGGCCCTGCCAGAGCTGGGCAGGCAGCCGCCAGGGTTCCAAGGAGTGTCCCGGATGTGCCCAGCTGGCCCCTGGCCCTTCCCCTCGGGCCTTTGGGCTGGACCAGCCACCTCTGCCCGATTCCTCTGGCCGCCGCAAGAAGCTGGAAAGGATGTACAGTGTTGACCGCGTGTCAGGTAAGGCGCTGGTCTCCGCACAGACAGGTTTGGGTGGTGTGCTGGTGCCGCAGATGGGGAGGGGGAGGTTGCCTAGGTCAGAGTGTGCCAGCAGACTCAAGATTAAACCCCTAGGGCTCCTGCCTCCACCCCCACACCCCGTGAACTGGGGGCTTCCTCAGCTTCTCAGTGAAGATCTGCCAGGCCTCATGGTCAGCTTTGGTCCTGCCTGCACCAGTTCAAAGAGTGCTTCCTGGAGGAGGGGACCTGGGAGTATCTTGAAGGATGCACAGGCAGGAAACATGGCTTACACGGAAGACCAGGCTGCCTTCAGGGAGTCCTGGGGGGCTGCCTGGGGCCCAGCCAGCCAGTAGCCTCTTCCCCGGGTTGTGGAGCCATGTCTGGTAGCTGCGCCGTCCCACAGAGAGGCCTCCCTGGGACATTGTGCCAGCCCCACGCTTGGTCATCTGGGAAGGTCTGTAGGGCCCCGGAGAAGGTCAGCCCTCAGCAGGGTGTGTCCAGCCTCAGCGAGGGCCTCTAACTGGTCCTCCCGGAAGGGCCCAAGGTGGGGAAGGTCTGGCCAGGCTGATATGGGAGCATGGGGGCTACAGAGAATGCCTCGGAGCCCCTTCTGCCCAAGGGAGACGAGATGAATCCTTTTCTGGGCACCCCTGGAGACAGACTGCGCTTTCAAAGGAACGTTCCTCAAATTTTGAGTGGCTAAAGGGAAAGTTAAATAAAAAAGAATCAAAGCATCAAGTCACCAAGCTTCTGAGCACAGTCTCGGTGAATGAGCAGCTGGGCTTGCAGACACTGCCTCTGGTCTCACTAGGGGATGCTAACCTGAGCCCACACTCCCACTTGGGAGAGGGCTGGGGCCTCTGCTGGCTGCTGCTGATCCCTGGGCCTGGAATCATTCCCTTCCCCAAGGAACCCCCAGTACACCCCAAGCCACCTCTCCTTTTGTCTCTCAGATGATGTCCCCATCCGTACCTGGTTCCCCAAGGAAAACCTTTTCAGCTTCCAGACAGCAACCACAACTATGCAAGCGTGAGTCTTGTGCCTGCCGCTCAGGGTCAGGACCAGTGGCCTCTTTCTGGTGCTCAGGAAATACTGACCACCCTTTCCCAGCCTCTGGGCCTCCGGGAGCTGCTTCTGAACAGCCCGTGCCCCCATGCTGTGCCAGGCCTGCCAGAGGAGTCAGGCTGGCTACTCTCCCCCACCCCAGAGTACGTGCCCCACCCCGTCCCCACAGTCCCTCTGGTCTGGGAACCTGGCCCAGGGCTGCAGCCAGCGCAGCTGTCAGTGGGTGTGTGGGGTGGGCCCTGGTTCTCCTGAGCCCGCCATGTGTCCTCAGCCTGAGTCTGCCCTCTCTCGCAGCCCAGACAGCAGCCTACTTCTGTTTCCTGTGTGCCACAGGTGATCACAACCTAGGGGTTCTTTGGGGCTTTGCTCTTCTTCATCTTTGACATACATCTGGGTTTTCTGTTGTGGGGTTCTTTCCAGGGAGGTGCCCTTTACTGCAGAGGCCCCTGCACCAAGAAACTCCCTCCCCACCCCTGCCCTAGGCTGCTGTCCCTGACAGGCAGGGCACAGTCAGGCCTCTGTAGGACTCTCCCACCTCACCCCCCTACCCGCCCCCAGCCCAGCCTGACCAGGTCATAGCACCTGGTGGCATGAGCCGCAGTGACATTAGCTTCCGCTGCCCTTTCAGGGCTGGCCCACAACATAGCCAGTGTCCTGCTGGTGGCTGGGGTACCTGTGAGGGACCCTCTGAGTCAATGACAAGAAGGGAACTAACTGCAGGGCCCTGGAGGGGCTGAGGGGAGGCCCAGGGCTGAGGCTCACTGTGTCTTTCCTCTCATGCTGTCCCTTCCGGCTGTGGCTTCAGCATCTCGTAAGTACCCTGTATGACTTTGTGCCTAAGGGCACAGCTGTTGTCCCTGGGGGGACCTCCTGCCCCCATACAGGTTTGGGCAGGCCAGAGACCTGGGCCTTGACTATGAGGGAGTGCTTTGCATGGGCCCGGCTCCCTGTGGGCACCGAGGCCGCAGCAGGGTCTGCCGAGAGCCAGGCCTCAGACGGGTGAGGCAGGCCAGGACTCCTCTGCCAGGCCCTGTGCCCCGGAGGCCCCGCTGGGTCGTGTGTGCGTGCCTCTGTCCCCACGTTTGTATCCCTCCTGCCTCTGGCCAAGGGCAGTGCTGACTCGTGGCGGTTTCCCAGGGTGTTCAGGGGCTACGCAGAGAGGAAGCGCCGGAAACGGGAGAATGATTCCGCGTCTGTAATCCAGAGGTAGGGCCTGCCAGCCACTCGCCACCAGGGTCCACCTCTGGTCTGTGCTGGCCTGGGTGGGCCCTCCCGGCCCTGGCAGACCTGATGGGGAAGGGTGGTGGCGACCACTGGCCTGGCCCTGCTCTGGGGACGTGGCAGGCAAGAGAGGCCGTGTGGCCTGGCTGCAGAGCACTGTTTCACCCCCAGGCTTGCATTTTGAGGGTGCATTGACAGTCCAGCTGCAGCCAGCTGGTCCATCTCTCTGTCTGGCCCCAAAGCCCAGGCCTACCCTCCCCCACTCCCACCAACCACAGAGATGTCTGGGAAGCTTATTTGTCCGTTTTGGACATTGGGCTTTGGTAGGGTACAGAGTTTGGGGGAAGAGAGGACCTGCCTCGGGGGTCGCCTGGGGACACAGTGGCAGGGGAGGGGCACCTGTAGGCCCCACACCACCCTGGGGGTGGTGCAGATAGGCACCTTGCCCTGGCCTGGACTACCTGGGAAGGGAGGCCCAGTGGGATCCAGGGTGTGGATGGGTCCACACAGAGAATGGATGGGTCGGGAGTGCCTGAATGTGCAGGGTCACCGAGGAGTGTAACTGGAGGCTTGATCTGGGGGCAAAGGAGAGACCTGGGGGGGTTCTTGGTAGGAGAGAGACTGGGTGGGATTTGCCCTTGGGTGGTGGGTGAGTGGAGCCAAGGAGAGCATTTGCGGCCCACACGGAAAGGGGCAAGAGTAGAGGAGCCTCTGGAGTGTCAGGGGCTGCTGCCCGCCCCTCTCACAGCCCTCAGGTCCCTGCTTCCTTCCCCAGGAACTTCCGCAAGCACCTGCGCATGGTCGGCAGCCGGAGGGTGAAGGCCCAGAGTAAGACCCGGGGGCGGCGGGCGGGGTGCTGCGCTTGGCCAGGTGGGGCTTTGTGTGCTGCTGGCTGTGCTACGACCCGCATTCCAGGACCGCGCTCCAGCCCTGTCCCACCGTAGTGTTCTGCCCCAGGCCACGCCCATCTAGGGCTCGCCCACCAGTCTCGCCCCACCCAGACTCCGCCCCATCCCTGCCCTATGGTGTCTTTGGGCTCCACCCTAGGTGGCCTCTAGCCCCGCCCCAATGTTTCTCCGGGTCTGCTCCCGCCCCAGTGTTCCCAGACTCCGCCCCCGCCCCGCCCTGCTGTTTCCCCAGGCCCCACCCCTCCCTGCCTGCCCCTGTGTTCTCAGGCTCCGCCCACTCCCCGCTCCTGCCCTCTTGTGTTTCTAGGTTCCACCCCCTCCTCCTCCCCACCCCAGTGTTCCCGGGCTTGGACCCCTTGCGCCGTTCTTCCTCCTCAGGCTCCGCCCCCGCCTTGCTCAGTCCGCCCCAATGTTCCCAGGCTCCGCCTCCTTCCGCCCCAGCATTTCTTGGCTCTACTGTCTGGGTTAAGCCTGACACTGGTCACTGTCTACGTTGTGTGGCTAAGGCTCCACTCACACCAGCTTCCATGTCGCCTCTTCAGAGACTCTCCAGGCTCCGCAGCCCAGGGCCTGGGTCTCCCCAGGTCCCGCCCTCCCAGGCCCCACTCGCTAATGTGGCTTTTGCTCTCTGCAGCGTTCGCTGAGCGGCGCGAGCGGAGCTTCAGCCGGTCCTGGAGCGACCCCACCCCCATGAAAGCCGACACTTCCCACGACTCCCGAGACAGTAGGTGCCCCGGCACAGGCTGGCCCACCTCCCCTAGGCCCCCAGACTCCTGCCAGGGGTCCCCTGTCAGGGCCACCAGGCTTCTGCGCTTTTGCAACCCAGCCTCAGTTTGCCTGTCTGTGAGGTAGGCCACTTTCGCATCTCCAGTGTCTTAGATGGGGTTAACTAGGGACTGTGGTAGTGCAGGCAGGAGGCACCTGTAGGGCTGTGCTCATGGCCACTCCCAGGAGGCCCTGAGGGGCAGGGCCTGCGATGCCCCAGCCCCACTCCCCAGGCTCCTGGCTAGCTGGCCAGAGCTGACACTCCCTTGTTCCCACCTGGGTCTCCCTTTCCTGGTCGAGCTACTTCCACTGGTGCTGGTGGCCCAGTCCTGCAGGGCTGGGAGTGACCCTCCAGGATGTGCCTTCTGGGCTCTGGGGGCCAGCGGGGCCGCAGGCAGGACAAGAGGTGCTGCTGGTCTGCTGTCCCGGTGACCCCTCCTGCCCCCCAGGCAGCGACCTACAGAGCTCCCACTGTACACTGGACGAGGCCTTCGAGGACCTGGACTGGGACACCGAGAAGGGCCTGGAGGCCGTGGCCTGTAGCACTGAGGGCTTTGTACCACCCAAGGTCATGGTGAGGCCCAACCCAGAGTGCTCCTCCATGCCACCGGAGCAAAGTGGCAGCCCTTCCTCTGAGAGCCTGACCAGCTCTGCTTGGGACCCTGCGGCCTCCACTGGCTGCCTGGGGGAGGGAGGCCGCGGGGGGAGGGGTCTCACAGGGCTGCATCGACTGCTCCGGGTTGGGCCTGGGGGGCCCTGAGCAGCTCTCTCTTCCCCAGCTCATCTCCTCCAAGGTGCCCAGAGCTGAGTACATCCCCAACATCATCCGCAGGGACGACCCATCCATCATCCCCATCCTCTACGTAAGCACATTTTCTGCAGGCTCTGCCCCCACAGGGGTTCCTGCGTCCAGAACCCCACGGGTGCTGGTCCCTCCTGTGGCTCTTAGCTGGGCCCCACCTAGGGCTGACGCCCTCCCCCCGGGTCCCCTGGCGTGCCTCATGGGGGTGCAGTCACGAAGGGCTCTGACGAGGCCTGTGGCCTATGTCTCTCGCCAGGACCACGAGCATGCCACCTTTGAGGACATCCTGGGTATGTGCCCTGCGGAACCCCGTCTCTTTTGGTCTCGGGCTGGGGAGGGTGTGCGCAGGCTCTGGGTGGCCCCGAGCCTCAGGGAGGGCGGTGCTCACACCCATTCTCCCACCTCTTCCACAGAGGAGATAGAGAAGAAGCTGAACGTCTACCACAAGGGGGCCAGGATCTGGAAGATGCTGATCTTCTGCCAGGTGGCCTCAGCTCCACCCTTGCTGCCTGGGGGTGACCAGGGCCCCGGTGCACGCACGTGTAGGGGGGCAGGCTTGCGGACACCCCCACGGGAGCCTCCCTCAGGCCCCACCCTTGCTGCCTGGGGGTGACCAGGACCCCAGTGCACGCACATGTGGGGGGGCAGGTTTGTGGACATCCCCATGGGAGCCTCCCTCAGGCCCCACCCCTGGAGGCCTGACCCTGGCCTCTTGCAGGGAGGCCCCGGACACCTCTATTTGCTCAAGAACAAGGTGGCCACCTTTGCCAAAGTGGAGAAGGAAGAGGACATGATCCAGTGAGAAGTGGGCGTGGGCGGCTGGGGGGACTTCTGGCCCTGGTGTACCCCTCCCCCTACGATGCTGCTTTCTGTGGACCTGGGCCAGAGGTGACCTCTCCCTCCCCCGCCAGCTTCTGGAAGCGGTTGAGCCGCTTGATGAGCAAAGTGAACCCGGAGCCAAACGTCATCCACATCATGGGCTGCTACATTCTGGGGAACCCCAATGGGGAGAAGGTACAGCAGCCCTCCCCGCCGGCTCCTGGAGACCCCAGACCTGGAAAAGCAAATGACCTTCCATTTTTGGCATTGGTCTTCCTTCCCCTTTAACCCCCTCAGGGAAATCCCCTGTGCCTGAGTCCCCCAGGTCTGGGGATGCGCTGTGCAAGAGGAGTGGGCCCTGCCCTGCCCTCCTCTCGCCTGCCCTCCCTTTCCCCTCTTCTCCCTGCCCCTCCCCCTCCTCTCCCTTTCCCCTCTTCTCCCCTCCCTTCCCCCCCACCCCAGACTCACATTCTTGCCCTTTCTTTTAGCTGTTTCGGAACCTCAGGACCCTCATGACTCCTTACAGGGTCACCTTCGAGTCCCCCCTGGAGCTGTCAGCCCAAGGTCAGTCAGCCCAGCCTGCTCCCAGCTCTGGGTGCCACAGAGGGGCCAGCCCCGGGGGCGTGGGATCCAGGTGGCTACAGGCCAGGCCTGAGCCTCCTGGCCTCCCTGTGTCCTGCCCAGGGAAGCAGATGATCGAAACCTACTTTGACTTCCGGCTGTACCGCCTGTGGAAGAGCCGCCAGCACTCGAAGCTGCTGGACTTTGACGACGTTCTGTGAGGAGCACGGGCCACTGCCCAGTCACCACCAGGCCACTTCCTCTGGACCAGGGGACTAGGGGCAGGGCTGCCTCATGCCACCTGGGACCATGCAGTCCTGGTCTTGCCCAGAGCCACTTCAGGGCATCTCAGACGTTGCTCAGGTTCTCTCCCGGGGGTATGGTCCTCGCTGCGCTGACGGGTCACAGAGGCCGCAGTCCCTGGGGAGGCCAGGAGGAGCCTGGCCCAGGGGCCAGCCCTGACCTGCCCAAGCCTCGCCTGGAGGCTGCAACCCTGGGAATCCTGTCCTCGGGGGCCATAGAAATAAGTGCAATTTTCTACACCCGAAACAATTCAAAGGGAAGCAGCGTTACTAGTTAGCTAGTTGAGCACTATGCTACTAGTTACAGCATAGGCAACCCAGCCGGCGGCCCAGTATGTGTTCAGGACCCTCTCTGCCCGCCCCCCATCCCTGCCGTATTTGATCACCAGCACCAGGGTGGCCTCTGTGTGGGGCCTGCGCTGAGCCGCCAGCCTGGCTGCGTCTGTGCCGCTGGCCAAGTCTGTCTGTGCTTTCACTCCTCCCGCCGCCCCCAGCCTGCTTACTCTGACCTCAGCCAGCGCCAGGCCCAGCAGGGGCGGCCTGGGTAGCAAGAGGCAAGGGCAGAGCCTCCCCTTCCTCTCAGAGGCTGCGCTGGGCTGGAACCTACTCCCCACTTCTCCGAGCCCACCCCGCACTCCGTGTGCTGTTGAGTTCAGCGTTTGCCAGTCTGGAGGCCCCTTCCCCGCACAAGCCCGGGAGCTTGGCAGGCCCTGGGGGGCGAAAACCGGGCTGTGCACTGCACCGGGGCCCTGGACCGGCCTCCCAGGCCCGAGAACCGAGCGGCTGGCGGCAGGCTGTGGGAGCTCCCTGACTTGACGGGGGTCTCACAGCCTTGCCCAGGGTCCCACAGGGTGGGCTCTCTTGTATATAGCTGGCGCTAGGGGGGCAGGCCCCCCTTTTGCAGAGCCAGGGGTCTGAGGGACTTGGCTGTGTCCCCAGCCAAGAGAGGGGCTGGGGCAGAGACTGGCTCTAAACAATGTACGATTATCCCTTAGAGTGATCATTAAACCTGACCCTCCCTGCAGCTGCCACCTGGGTCTGCCCTCTCAGTGCTCCTGCTGCCTCCCTGAGGGCCCTGGGGTGAGGGCACTGCCTGGACAGTGGGGTGGGGCTGCGAGCCCGTCTCGGGCACACACCGTGTGGGCTCCCAGGTGGGTCAAGAGTGGGGAAGGGATGGAGGAGAGCTGCAGGAGGGATGGGCTGGGGGGACGTGGCCCTAGAAAAAGGCGGAGCCAGGTCTGGAGGTGAAAACAGTCCCCTGCTGCTTCAACCCCACCCTGGGCACCAAGCCGAGGGCTGCCCACCTTCCAGGCCCCCTGTGTGTGGTTGGTGGTGTGGCCACCACTGGAGACCAGGGAGTGACCACAGCCTCAGCTGTCTCCATAGTCCAAACTGCTGCTGGGCACAGCCAGGCCTGGCTGTCCAGTTGCTGGGGACAGCAGCAGGCGACAGCTGGGCCTCCTCAAGGCCACCAAGGGCTGGGAGGGCAGGGCAGCCACCTGTGTACAGCATGGGCAGAGCGTGGCAGCTCGAGGTCTCGTGTGCTGGGGGTCATGAGGGGAGCAGCCCCTCCTGGGTGGTGGGCGCCATGCAGGCCTGTGGCGCCTCCGGCTGCTTCCAGGGCATCCCATGCAGTCCCAGCAGGGAGGGTGAGGTTTCGGTGCCAACTTGAATATATAAACCTGTAGGGAGTTACGTTAAATACACACTTCAAAAGTGACACGTGAAGGCATGGGTGATTCAGGATTCTCTTCCGTACAGTTCATGAGACGTGTCGCTACCGCCTGGAATCTGCTGACGCTGCCCTGCAGGCCGTGGGGTGGCTGTCTTTTCAGAGGAGGACGATGCCTGAGCACCACGTATCTGCCCATTGGTTACTCAGAAGGCACGTTAAAGTGTCACCTGCAGTCCTGACCTCAGGCCCTGAAGCAACCAATCGCTGGCTGGCCTGCCTCTCCCTCACCCCTGCCGCTAACGGGGACCCTGCAGTCTGGTGGGGCTGGGGGATGCTTTGGCAAGTGCGCCTGCACCACACTGTCCTTGGGGTCTGCTGGAGCAGGTGAGGGCCGGGAGGTCTTCCAGCTGGTTCGTGAGGGTCTGTTCCTCATGCCCACAGCCACCAAGGGGGAGCGTGATGGAGGGAGGGACACCGAAACCAGCACAAACTCGGTAAGCGTAGACCGGGGAGGAGGTGGCCGCGCCGGAGGCAGGCTGCATGGGCGAGGGGCTGTGCCCAGGGCACCCTGCCCTGCCTCAGTTGAAACACATGAACAGGGGCAGCAGTGAAAATAGGGAAGAAATATTTGCAACATAAGAGATTAAGGACTAGAGTCCTTAGTATTTAGAGTTTCCTTGTATTGATAAGAAAGACAAGAGCCAGTGTTGGAAAATGAGACTCCCACGAGACTGAAGAGCCAGTCAACGCATGAAAGTCGGAGCCCCACGAGGACAAGGAGAAGCCAACAAAAGCAACAATGAGGTTGTGTCACTGTTTTTTAAACAGCCTTCAAGTGCTGGGGAGGTGTTAGTTTTTGGCAAAAATTTTAAAGGATATTGAGACACTGTGCTGGTGGGTATGTAGGGAATATTCACATGTGAGTATGTGAACTGCTGTAGCCTTCCTGGAGAGGAATCTGGTAACAGGTCCTAAAATCATTGTCATGGATAAACTAGCAGGCTTGCCAAGCCTCCCTCTGGCACCTTCTGTGAGGGTGTCCTCTGGGCAGTGCCTTCTTGTCCATCCGGGTGTGGCCAGGTCACACGGCAGCTGTCCTGGGGAAGTTGTGGGTGGTTTACAAGGCTTGTTGCTAAGGAGGAAGATGCAAGAGGCCCAAATACCAAGGACTCTGATTAGAGTGACCAGGTCATGCTACAAGTTGGTAAACAGTGTCTCCCGTCCCCCTGCTGGGACACCCTGATCACCCAGAAGGCCCTGGCCCACCCCCTGTGCTGCCCTGCTCCTGGCCAGCCTGCTCTCTCAGGGTGGGCACGCTGGCCAGCACGTCCAGGCCCACCCACACGACCCCCAACGGCCACCCGTGGAAATCACCTTGGCATAGGCAAGCACCCTGGCAAAGCAGCCCCCTTGACAGGGCAGACCTGGTGGGTGGCCTGGAGGTGTGTCTAAAAGCATCCTGAGGTGTGGCTCCTGTTCTATAAAAGAAAACCCTTTAAGTGGGAATAAGCAGGTGAGTGTCATGCAACGGTGGGGAAACTGTGGCAGCCCACAATCCCTGCTGTAGCGCTGCTAGGAGGAGC
>NW_012150274.1:1272784-1276059 GCF_000956105.1 Propithecus coquereli | reverse complement strand
CAGTGCTTAGAGGGAAATTTATAGCACAATAATCTTACATTAGGGAAAAAAGTCTCAAATCAATAATCTAGTCTTTCTCCTTAAGAAACCAGAAAAGAGCAATATAAGCCCAAATCAAGCAGAAGAAAGGGAAATACAGGTACAAGCAGAATTAAAAGCATTCAAAAACCAAAACCATAGAAAAAAATTACGAAACAGCTGATTCTTTGGAATGATCAATGCAATTGATAAACCTCTAGCAATACTGGCAAAAAAAAAGCAGACAAATTGTTAATATGAAAAACGAGAGGGCTATTACTAATACAGACCCCACAGACATTAAAAGGATAAGAAGAAAATACTATGAATAATTGTATTCATATAAATTTGACAACTTAGGTGAAATGGATCAAATCCTCGAAGCCACAAACTACCAAAGTCATGAAATACATAACTTGAACAACTCTATAACTATTAAAGAAATTGAATTTGTAGGTTGGGCGTGTTGGCTCACACCTGTAATCTTAGCACTCCGAAAGGCTGAGGCAGGAGGATCACGTGAGCCCAGGAGTTGGAGGCCACAGTGAGCTGTGATCATGCCACTGCACTCCAGTCTGGGTGACAGAGGAAGACCCTGTCTCTAAAATTAAAAAATAAAATAAAATAAAATAAAAAATATATATATATAACATCCATTTATGATGACAACTTCTCAGCAAACTACAAATAGAAGGGAACTTCCTCAGCCTGATCAAGGGCTTTTACATAGCACCCACAACTAACATCATACCTAATAGTGAATGACAATGCTTTCCCCTTAAAATTGAGAAGGCAGACAAAGATATCCACTCTTGCCACTCCCCTCCACTTATCCTTAGCCAGTGCAAAGAGGCAAAAAAAGAAAAAGAAAAGGCAGGCAGAATGTAGAGGAGCAGATGAAGCCATTCCTGTTTATAAACAGCATGATTGTCTCTGCCAAAAATTCCAGGGAGTCTACACAAATTCCTAGAACTAAGGAGTGAGTTTTGCCTGGTCACAGGACACAAGGCAACACAGGAAAAACAATCATTTTTCTATATGCTGCTAATGAATAACTGAACTCTGAATTAAAAACAGCACCATTTACAATAGCTCCTCTCAAAATGAAATACTTAGGTACAAACCTAACAAGACACGTACTGGATCTGTATTCTGAAAACCAGAAAATACTGATGAAAGAGAATTTTTAAAAGATCTAAATTCTAAATAAATGGAGAGCTATAAGTTGTATTCATGGATTGGAAGACTCAAAATTGTTAAGATATCAATTCTCCTCAAAGGTATCATAGATTTAATGTAATACCAATAAAAATTTCAAGACAATTTTTTGTAGATATAGAGAGCCCGATATAAGATATGTACTGCAGGGCAGAGGAACGAGAATAGCTGAAACAATTTTGAAAAAGAAGAATGAAGTTGGAGGACTCATACTACACAATGTTGACACTTTGTATGTGGCTACAGTAATCAAGATAGAATTGGGGAGGAGAGAAACACCACAGAGTCTGGAAATCGGCCCATAAATATGGCTATTTAGTCTTAGACAAAGGTGCAAAGGAATTCCTGGAGAAAGGATGATCTTTTCGACAAATGGTATGAGAACAACTGGTCGTTCATATGCAAAGAAAATGGATATTAACCTAAACGTCACATCTTATACAAAGATCAACTCCAAATGGATCACAGATCTAAATGTACAACATAAAACCATAAAATTTTTAGGAGAAAGAAATCTTCATGACCTGGGCTTAGGCAAAGAGTACTGACAGAGTAATGACATCCAAAACACCATCTGTAAAAGAACAAATGAAAAATTGGATTTCATCAAAAATTGTAAAATCTGCTCTGTGAAATACACTAAAACAATGATAAGGTAAGCTACAGACTGGGAGGAAATGTTTGCAAGCCACATACACAACAAAGGACTAGTATATAGAATACATAAAGAATTCTCGAAACTTTAAAACAAACAATCCACTTAAAAATGGGCAAAAGAGTTATGATAAAGGTATCCAAAGAGGCTCTCGAGAAGACATTCACCATGAGTCGCTAGGGAACTGCAGTGAGGTGGTACTGCAGTATTATGAATGCTACCAGATTGGTACTGCAGTATTATGAATGCTACCAGATTGGTACTGCAGTGTTATGAATGCTACCAGATTGGTACTGCAGTGTTATGAATGCTACCAGATTGGCGAAAATATAAAACTGTGACACTGAATGCTGCGAAGAGGCAGAGAAACTGGATCTCTGACGCTAGAAAACAGTTTGGCAGTTTTGTATCAAGGTACAGGAGAGAGCAATTCTCTCCCGGATGTTTACCCAAAAGAAATGGAAATAGCAGACTTCACGTGGATGATCCTGGCAGCTCTGTTCCTAGTCAAAACGCCAACACATGGGAACACCCCAATGTCCTTAAGCAGGCAAACTGTCACTGTGGTCTGTCCCTAAAACGGAACACTCCTGGGGCACAAGGAAGGGGCCCTGGTACTGTGGAGGGGCCAATGAGGAGAGTGGTGCTGGTTAAGGAAGCTGCAGGTGCCGGAAAAGGAGGCAATTTTACCGCATGATTTAAAAACAACCAGCAACGGGAAGGTGCCAAAGGCAGCCTCACCCCGCCCTGCCCTGGCTTTCCCACAGGTTGGGGGCAAAGTCCACCTGGACAGGGAAGGGCCCGTGGGGTTTCTACAAGCACCCCACCCCCAGCGTGGCTCCACAGCCTGGAAAGTCATCCTGGATGGAGGGGTGCTGGCCCTCCCCTCCCTTCTCTGCCCTCCGCCTGCACTGGCGGGCACTCGAGTCAGTGCCATCTGTGACCCAGGGGAAGGGAGTGACCCTGGGCAGCGACCCTGCCAGCCTCAGTCTGTGAGCTAAGGGTGGACACGCAGCCGCCTGCCCCTGCCAGCAGTGGACCCAGGTCCAGATGGGCGGTGACTGGCTGGGGGGGAGGCAGAACACAGGTCCAGGACAGGGCACCCCAGAGCAGAGCTTCCTCCTTGCTACTGCTGCAGGTTGGTGGCCAGCCCAGGTGAGGGTCAGAGGGGGCCTGTCCCGGTCTGAGGGGGCTTGTTCCGGTCTGGGGGGGCCTGTCCCAGTCTGAGGGGGCATATCCCAGTCTAAGGGGGGCCTGTCCCAGTCTGGGGGTGCCTGTCTTGGTCTCAAGGTGGCCCATCTTAGTCTGAGGGGGCTTGTCCCAGTCTAGGGGGGCCTGTCCAGTCTGAGGGGGCTTGTCCTGGTCTGGGGGGGCCTGTCTTGGT
>NW_012150274.1:1256634-1272734 GCF_000956105.1 Propithecus coquereli | reverse complement strand
GTCTAGGGGGGCCTGTCCAGTCTGAGGGGGCTTGTCCTGGTCTGGGGGGGCCTGTCTTGGTCTCAGGGTGGCCCATCTTAGTCTGAGGGGGCTTGTCCCAGTCTGGGAGGGTCTGTCTGGTCTGAGGGGGCTTGTCCCGGTCTGGGAGGGTCTGTCTGGTCTGAGGGGGCTTGTCCCGGTCTGGGGGAGCCTGTCCCAGTCTGAGGGGGCCTGTCTTGGTCTGAGGGGTTCATATCCCAGTCTGAGGGGGGGCCTGTCCCAGTCTGGGGGTGCCTATCTTGGTCTCAGGGTGGCCCATCTTAGTCTGAGGGGGCTTGTCCCAGTCTGGGGGTCCTGTCCAGTCTGAGGGGGCTTGTCTTGCTCTGAGGGGGGGCCTGTCTTGGTCTGAGGGGGCATATTCCAGCCTGAGGGGGGCCTGTCCCAGTCTGGGGGTGCCTGTCTTGGTCTCAGGGTGGCCCATCTTAATCTGGGGGGGCCTGTCTGGTCTGAGGAGGCTTGTCCCGGTCTGGGGGGGTCTGTCCCAGTCTGAGGGGGCCTGTCCCGGTCTGGGGGGGCCCTGTCTTGGTCTGAGGGGTCTGTCCCAGTCTAAGGGGGGCTGGTCTGGGGGCACTGTCCTGGTCTGAGGGGGGCTGTCCTGGTCTGGGGGCCACCCCATCCTCTCTGTCCACCTACCTGGTAGCTCATCCTGGGGGTCTCAGGGTGCAACATCCCTTGGAGGTGGGGTCTAAGGGGGTCCCTGCCTGTCATCTGCTTGTCCCTGTGAGGTGGCCGGTGGCCAGGGTGCTGCTTAGGGACAGAGGCTGGGTCCTGTCTGGGTCTGGGCAGGCACCTGTCCTCTCTGAGGGTCAATCTTTGCTCCTAAAATGGCTTCATATCCCCCCACGACAGAGAATTTCATGAGGACTCTCATGGGGTGTCCACTCACCATGTGTCCAGGAGCCCAGGAAGGGACCGGCCTGGTCCCCGCAGGCGGCTCCGTGTGGACGGAGCACATTAGGAGAGTTTGTGTTCTCGGGGGTCACACAGTGTGACGCAGAACCACGTGCGCCTCAGTGCTACTGACCTTGGCGTGCAGGCTGGCCCTGGTGGGAATGCCCAGGATGGGGCGGGCACCAGGAGCTGGCCTGGCCGAGGTGACTTTTTGGGGTGGTTCCAGGCCCCTTGCCAGTCCTCCTGGACAGACGACGTGGACACCTTGGCTGCTGAGCTGGACCCGCCCCCGGCCCCACGCAAATGGCATTCCTGGGTCAGTCTTCTGCCCAGGGCCATCTGGGGCCAACTGGAGCGTTTCAAAATCAGATTAGAGAAATCCAAGGCTGGGTTTTAAAACAGAAACCAGATGTCTTTGTTAAGAAGCCCCCGCGTTAAGGTCCTTTAATGGAGAAGAGGCCTCAGGTTGGTTCACATGTGGTCCTTGGCCCAGGCGCTCGGCCCTGCCCCGCGACAGGCCTGGGTGGGGGCTGCGAAGAGGAGGCCGAGCCCTGGCCCAGAGCTGGGCTCCTGCTCCCGTGGGGGTGGCCCGGAGGAGCAGGGGCTGAGGGTGTGGCCCAGGGCTGCCCCAGGTTACATGGGCGTCCACAGGGGCTACCTTTGCCCCTGACAGCGCCACGCGGGCTTTCTGGAGCCTGTCGGGGCTGTGTCCCCAGACAAGGCCCCTGCCGCCCACTGGGGCTCCCCCAGCCATCAGCCCGGCCAAGAGTGGCTGTCTGAGCCCCAGGGCGAGTGGCTCTCCAGGACGGACAGCTGCGCCTTGAGGGAGATGGGGTGGCCCTCTGGGGGGCTGGGCAGGGGCAGCAGGTGGAATCTGGTGCCCACAGCTCCCCCGCCCCCGCAGGAGCAGGCCTGCGCCCGCCATGGGGCTGTCCTGCAAGGAGAAGGTCTTCCTGGCCCTGCTGGGGGCCGCGGTGGCCCTGGGACTCACCGCACTGGTTCTTGTCCTGGTGGAGGCTGTCAACATCCTCCTGCCCGCAGACACCAAGGTGCGCCTGGGCAGGGCAGGGAGGCTGGGCTGGCGGGCGTGGCCCCCGCGCCCTCCTAACCCTGGTGCCGCCCGCAGTTCGGGATCGTGCTTGACGCTGGCTCCTCCCACACGTCCCTCTTCGTGTATCGGTGGCCGGTGGACAAGCAGAATGGCACGGGCGTGGTCAGCCAGGCCCTGGCCTGCCAGGTGGAAGGTCGGCGGCAGCTCCATCGGCACTGCCTGGCTGGGATCCCAGCTGGGTGGCGGTGTGGGAGGCAGCGCAGCTGGTGCACTTCGTGCCAGGCAGGAGCTGCTACATTTGCCCCCCTTGGCCAATCAGCAAGTCAACCTAAAGGAAAAGGGCTCAGAGAAGTTCAGTGACTTGCCCAAGGTCACAGAGCTGAGCCCTGGGGCTCTGCTGTTGTCCCTGCCTGTGCTTGGGGAGAACGAGCACAGCCCCTGGGCTGTGCCATGTGCCGGGGTCTGCGGCCGACTTCCCTCTGCCTGGCCCGCGTCTGCCCAGCGTCTGTCCTTCCAGCGCCAACCTCTCTGGCCACTGCTGCTCCCCACCCCGACACCACCTTGGTGCTGGCGGCTGATGCCACCAGCTGCAGGGCTGCCCGCCAGGACCCCAGTGGGGGGAACCGGAGGCCCTGAATTTGTTTCCGGGGGGCTCTGGTAAACGGGGGCTTAAACAACAGCGACATATTTCTTACCGTTTTAGCCGTTGGAAGTCCAAGACCAAGGTGTCAGCAGGGCTGCGCCCCTCCAAAGCTCCAGGGGAGGCTCCTTCCCACCTCTGTCAGCTCTGGGGGGCCAGGCGTCCTCGGTTTGTGGCCACATCTCCCCACCCTCTGCCTCCGCCTTCAAATCTGTCTCCTTCATCTCACAAGACGCTGCCCACTGGATTCAGGGCCACCCGGGCAGTCCAGGACTATCTCATCTCGAGATCCTTAACTCGTTATACTGGGAGGCCCTTTTCCCAGATCAAGTCACATTCGCAGGCCCCAGGGGTCAGGAACTGGTTGCGTCTTTGGGGGCCACTGTTCGGGGCCTGCAGCCTGGTGCCGGGTGCTGTATTTCAGGGCCTGGAATCTCCTCCTACACCGCCGACCCTGCACAGGCTGGTGAGAGCCTTCGGGGCTGCCTGGGGGAGGCGCTGGCACTGATCCCAGAGGCCCAGCATCCAGGAACACCCATGTTCTTGGGGGCCACGGCCGGCATGAGGCTGCTCAGGTGAGGTGGTCACTGGCTGGCGTCTGTGGGGAGAGGCCGCAGGAGCCGGGGTCTCCACAGCCAGGGGTGCGGGGCAGGTGCTGGGCTGGGCTTCCAGCCAGCTTGGCCCTGGTCCCCTCTGCCCAGCCAGAAGAACAGCTCCCAGGCGGGGGACATCTTTGCAGCGGTCACCCGGGTCCTGGGCGGGTCTCCTGTGGATTTTCAGGGCGCCAAGCTCCTGGACGGGCAGGACGAAGGTGCCTTTGGCTGGATCACCATCAACTATGTCCTGGGGCTGCTCATCAAGGTGCCAGGGGCAGCCCGAGGTGGGCGGGGCTGGCGTGGGCTGGGGTCAGCGTGCGGCTCCAGGGCTGACAGCCCGCATGTGGGCAGTACTCCTTCTCTGGAGAATGGACCCGGCCTCCGGAAGGGACACTGGTGGGCGCCCTGGACCTGGGCGGGGCCTCCACCCAGATCGCCTTTGTGCCCCGGGGCCCCGTCTTGGACACGAGCACGCAGGTCACCTTCCACCTCTACGGCTCCAGCTACAGCGTCTACACTCGCAGCTACCTCTGCTTTGGGCGGGACCAGATACTGAGCCGGCTCCTGGCCGGGCTGGTGCAGGTCAGGACGGCTGGGGCTGGGGGTGGTGGCTGCCAGCTCGGGGCCAGTGCTCAGGCCTTCCCTGCCCCTGCAGAGCCAGAGCCACTCGGCCAGCCTGGTCCGACACCCCTGCTACCACAGCGGCTACCGCAGCACACTGCCCCTGGCCCCCCTGTACGAGTCACCCTGTGTCCACCCTGCGGCCCCCCAGAACCTCACCCAGAACCTCACGGTGGAAGGGACAGGTGACCCTGGGGCCTGCGTCGTGGCCATCCAGCAACTCTTCAACTGCTCCAGCCTCCAGGGCCTTGGGGACTGTGCCTTCGACAGGGTCCACCAGCCCCCACTGTGGGGCCAGTTCTACGTGAGACCCCCACTGCCCACCAGGGAGAAGAGGGACAGGAGGGATGGGTCAAGCCCTGGCTGGCTCTTGGGGACTCTGGGACACCCTGTGGGTGGGGCTTCCTCCAACCCCAGCTGTACCTGGGCGTGGCCCCAGGGACACCCATGTCCTTCCACCCCAGGCCTTCTCCAACTTCTACTACACCTTCCACTTCCTGAACCTCACGTCCAGGCAGTCACTGGCCACTGCCAATGCCACAGTCTGGGAGTTCTGCCAGGAGCCCTGGAAGCAGGTGGGAGCACCTGGGCTCCCTGGGTTCCAGCTGTGGGTCTCCAAGGGCCTCCCAGGGTGGAGGGAGTGTGGGCAGGGCAGGGCAGTGTGGCCGGGAGGGGCTGTGGCTGTGGCGTGGAGGACAGTGCCTTGGCTGTCCTGCCCCAGCTGGGAGCCCAGAGGATGACTGGCGGGAACATCGCCTCTGTTGGCCATGAGGTGGGGCCACACCAGCCTCCTCTTGGCTGGTCAGGGGTTCCCAGGAACAGCAGGAGGAGCTCTCTGCCAACTGCCCCGACCCCCTCCTGTCACCCAGAGGCTCAGGTTGTCCAGGGCAGGGGTGAGGGGTCCCACCGTGGCCTGTTGGTCCTGGGCCCTCACTTGGCCCCTTGGCCTCCTGCGCCCCAGGTGGAGGCCAGCTACCCTGGGCAGGACCGCTGGCTACGGGACTACTGTGCCTGCGGCCTGTACATCCTCACACTCCTGACAGAGGGCTACGGGTTCAGTGAGGAGACCTGGCCCAGCATCGAGTTCCGCCAGCAGGTGACCCCCTCCCCAGCTCGAGGGCAGGGAGTGGGCTCTGGGCAGCCACCCTGCAGCCCTGAGCGGCCGGTGCCTCCCGCAGGTTGGCGGCATGGACATTGGCTGGACTCTGGGCTATATGCTGAACCTGACTGGCATGATCCCGGCCGAGGCGCCGGTCCAGTGGCGGGCAGAGAGCTACGGCGTCTGGGCCGCGGGAGTGGTGTTTGTGGTGCTGACCCTGGTGGCTGTTCTTGGGGCTGCTACAGTCCAGCTCCTCTGGCCCCAGGACTAGCAGGAAGGCGGAGGCCCAGCCCACCGCGACCCCAGTGCCTTCCGGATCCCCTCTCCCCTGCAGTGCCTTGTTGTGTGGGCTAGGCCCGCAGTCCTGGACATCTGGCCCCACTCCGCCACCAGGTGGTGCTGGCCGTGAAGGCTGCATGGCCCCCGCCACGGCCCCCCATCCCAGCGTCCCTGGGCCCCTCTCCCCCGGCACCTCTTCCCTGCAGCACCCCAGGGCTTTGTGCAGGGGCCTGCGTGGAGCCTGGCTCGGGGCCCCCCGCTGGAGCAGGGCGGGGCCTGGCTTCGAGGGGCCAGCACAGGGACCCGGGAGCCACAGCCAGCCGGAGGCCGAGAGGGAAGCAGGGCCGGTGGACCAGTTGCCCTTGCTGTCTGACCAGATGGACAGAGTCCAGCAACGTGGGTATCTCCTGGGCCACCCCCCCAAGTCACCAAGCCTGGAACGTGGACCACACTGTGGGGGGCGTTTTTATTAAAACCTCCTGAACACAGGATTTCCCAGGCTGACCCTCCCTGCCGGGGCCCAGGTCCAGGTGGGCTCCTCACAGGCGTCGGCTGGCAGGGGCCACGAAGCACTTGGGGAAGATGCCGATGCGGCCGTCTCGGTGGCCCTCCAGCCAGGCCTGGTCCACTGCAAGGGGGCACGTCGGGCCTGTCACCCGAGCTTGGCCTCGGGGTGTTGCGTGTGCACAGGCCAAGCTCCCATCCCCCATGCCCGGGTGGCTCCTGCCCCCTCCCCCAGTGCTCGGGGAGGCCAGTGCCCATCCCACCTTCACACAGGACGTCCACCGTGTCCCCCTGCTCGAAGTCCAGGTCCTCAGGCCCCTGGGCTGCATAGCTGTGCTGGGCCACGACCTGGTAGAGGATGGGCCGGCCCCCTGCCCCCTGCGGCGGGATGGGGGGCTGCAGGGCAGGCCGGATGCCAGGAGGAGAGGCCCCCACCCTCCGGGCTGCCCCTGCCCGCACCCCTCGGCTCACCTGGCACTGGAGCTGCAGTCCCCCGGGATCAGCAGCCGTGTCCAGCCACGCCCTCTGCAGCGCCTCCTCCCCAGGGATGGGGACCCAGTGCCCACGTTCTCCGGGGGCTCGGTAACTGCAAAAGGATTCCTCAGCGTGGCCTCGAGGGGGCCGCTACGTGGGGGACTGTGGGGAGGGTGTGACCTCCGACCCCTGTGCCAGCCGCCCTCCCACCGCTGTCTCTGCCTGCGTGGTGTCCACCGGCCCGCCCAGCTTGGCCACAGCAGGCTGGGGCTTTCCGGCCCACCTGAGCTGCCCCAGCTGGGCCTGGCGAGGGAGGGCCTGCCCCAGCAGAGCCCGCAGGCTGGACAGGTCGGCTCCCCTTTGGGCCTCCACGGCCACGGTGAAGGCACACTGCACGGTGACGGTGGCGGTGGCTGAGGGTTTGGGGCTGCTGGTGGCTGCTCCCTGGGGCCAGGCAGAGGGGGTGGGATGGCCTCTGAGCCCAGGGCTGTGGATGGACTTTGGGCCCAGGGGCAAGGGCAGAGATTGTGCAGGGGGTGCTGGGGCCGAGGGCTGGCGAGGCTCGATTCTGAGGGGGGAGTAGGGGTGCCTCTTACCCCAGCACCTGCGGGGTCCTCAGTGGGGCTGAGGCCAGGCCCCCCCGATGCCGGCAACCCTGCAGGACAGAGCAGGGACTCAGGCAGCCACCAACTCGGGACACCCTGTGGCCACCGGAAGTTCCCTCCCTACCCCAAGCTCGCCTTGGGAGGCTACCCCCACCCACAACAAACACCCCGTACCTGGAGACACAGGAGCCTGTCCCCCAACTTGCTCCACATGGGGCCTCTGCAAAGGAAGCCACAGGCTGGGGCGGGGCTGGGTCCTGCAGGCCTGGAGACCGCAGTCGGTGGCCTCTTGCCAAGGGGCGCAGCCCTGTCTCCCCAGGCCCACCTCAGGGCAGCAGCTCCATTCTGGAGGCTCCCCGGAAACCCCAGGAGGCTCAGAACCAAGTCCGGGGACTGGCCACCGCATCGACTTGACTTTAACCTTTAACCCTAAATTGGCCCTGAGCGAGTGGGTTAGCAGACCCACGGCGGGGCCGCGGGTGCAGCCCACCGCCCACTGTGGCTGAGTGTGCAGGTCTAGGTCTGCCAGAGCCATGACTAGGTTTTAGTTTATCGGACGTACCGGACTCAGCCAGAGTCACTAGGAAGGTGGTGCTGTTGGGTCAGGAACACCAAGTGCTCAAAACCCAAAAACCCAACACCGACCTTAGCAACTCACGTGCAGCTCGGGGAAAATTTAGTTCAGCCGTAAAGGGCACAATTGCTTCAAAGGACGCTGAGCGGTCAGACGGGAAAGTGAAGGTGGTTGTTTTTAGATTGTGTCCTTTGAAACCTGAATTTTAACTGTGAGACCTGCTCTTACCCCGCCCCCCAACTCCAGCCTGGGGAAAGGGGGCCAGCAAAGCCGGGTGACAGCCCTTTCTGGAGGTGCAGGACCAGGAGCCCTCAGCCCCTACCCTGTCCTTCCTGGTCACTGTGCCCAGAGTAGGGGGAGAAGCATCTGGGAGACCTTGCTGGACACCCCTCCCTCCCGCCCTGACGGCCAGCGTCCAGCCTCGCGCCCAGCCAGGCACCCCCATCTCAGCTCTGGGCAGGCGAGGACCTCTACAGCCCAGCCCGGTGGGAGACTCGCCTACCTGACGGCCCTGCCCTTCCCCCCGTGTGGTCCATGGGGCTGCTCCTACCATCAGCCTGGCCCTGCAGAAGAAGCCGAGCTCCGTCCCCCGGGGCAAGGCCCAGGCTCACGCACCTGCCCCTGGCAGGAGACCGACGGGCAGGGGTCAGCCTGCCCTGCCTCTGTCTCTGCATCCACAGAGCTGTGGTGGGCACTGGCTCTTCTGCAGCCTACAGCTCTGGCCCTGGGGGAGAAGGGAGATCCCCTGTTCTCAGGGATGGCCCAGCTGGGGGTTCACTGCCCTGCCCAGCCCTCCTACCTTGGCCTGAGGGTCCCGAGAAAGGTGTGCATGGAAGCCCCTGCCTAGGGGCCCAGGGCCTGTCTGTTCCCCACACCCCCAGCCACTGTGAGCACCCCCGCCCTGCTTCACAGCCATTTGTCAAAGGGGTGAAATCGCTTCCCCTGCGTCTAGCAGTGACTGTGAGATGTGAGACCCCCAAGGAGCTCGGTGCCCCCCTGGGCAGCTCTGCCCAGACCCTTATCCCCTCTTTCAGTGCTGCCTGGAGTCCTGGTGACCTTGTGGTCTCAACTCCTTTCCTGGCCCCCACCTCGCCTCCCGCAGGCCGTTATGGGAGGTGGAGCCAGGGGAAGGCAGGGGCGGGGGACCAGCCAGGCCAGACCCCCTTCCCTGGCACTGGGGGCACCAGTTTCAGAATCTGGAAACTGCTTGTGTGGGGTTTTGTCCCCTGGCCAGGGGTGGCCTCCCAGGGGGGCCTCTGCCCAGCAGGAGAGGGATGCGCACAGAGGACAGGCCCCTCCTACCGTGGTGCAGCCCCGGGCCTGGCTTCAGGGTTCACACCCTGTCCCTGTGGGCACAAAGTGACAACCTCGCTCTAGTCGAGAGTGTAGTGTGCAAACGGCTGTCCCCTCTCCCCACGAGTCCTTGAAGGTGGACCAGGCAAGACCGGATGGTTCTGACAGGTCCTCGCACAGGGATGGGATGGCCACCCCCCCAATTCCCATCAGAGAAGCTCTGGGCCCCAGGAGGGGACGCAGGGACCCAATGAGGGCTCAGAGCTTCCGCAGCCCTCTCTTCCCTGAGCAGCCGGGTCCTGCAAAGCCGGGCAAGGACAGGCCTGGGGCCACCCACGCACCTGCGGTTGCTGAGGCTGGACGCCCGGGCACTGGTCTTCAGGGAGGGCAGAGGCCACCACCTGCAGGGGATGGGGCCACCAGGTCAGGGGGCCCTGAGGCCCACGCTGCCTCCCCGTGCACGCTCGTCCTGAGAATGCGGACCACCGCGGCGGAGGAAAACATCTGGTAATTTTAACTTATTTTTAGTACAACTTTTAAACTATATTTGTTTCTTATAAACAGTCTTCTGCTGTGACATGCAGACTCTAAGCTGATGCATCAGTATAGCTCAGAGCCCCTCCCCACCCACCTGAGCCCCCCAGACCTGCCTTTGCAGCTGGTCACCAGCCAGTGCCCCGCAGGCCCAAGTGCTGTTGCAGGTGACCTCGGCCTGTGGCCGGCCCCAGGGCCACAGCGTAAAATCAAGGCAGTACATGGGGGAGCCACCCGCTTCCCCACATTCCACCTCTGCCTTTGGCGGTGAGCTGCTCCCCGATATCCTGTCGTTTTGGGGGTGCTGCCTGGCCCTGACCCCAGAGCAGTGAGTTTCCACGGCCCTGTCTGGGACCTCGCGAGACAGAGGGCGTGGTTGTGGCCGGGCTGGGCAGGGCAGCCGCATGGGCTCTGCACTTGGTTCTGGTGGATTCTGCCTCTAGGTTCACCGCCCCATTTGGGGCACCTCCCCCTAAACCTGGGAGTCGGTTTGAGGATGGTTATGCCCACTTTCTACCCTCCGAGACTTTACAATGGCCTGGACTGGCCAGACCCCACGTGTCCCAGGAGCAGCAGGGCCGAGCTGCCCTCTCCAGCCTGCTGGGCACTTGCCTTGGCCTTGCCCAGGAAATCCACCGGCTCCAGGTGCTCCAGGTGCCGCCTGTGGGGCCGGAAGATCTCGCCCCTGGGGACCTGCCGAGGCTGCAGCGGGACCTGTATCTGGTGGGGGTGTCCAGCTGATGCAGATCTGAGCGGCCCACCAGGCCCACAGCTGTAGTAGCCCCTGAGCCTCAAGCAGAAGGGGCGCCTGGGTGCCCCACCTCCCACAGGCCACGGGAAGCCCCCAGCTGGCCCCACCATGGGACACCAGGGCCACCTCCCTCTGGTGCTTCTCCCTCTTGTGAAGTTGATCTTGAGGGGCCAAGGTGGACATGAGCCCCAAACTGTGCCCCAGGCCAGCACTCCTCACCTGCACTTGGGCCAGGGCAGTGTCGAGGCCGTCCTGGGCGCCCTCTGGCCGCTTGGATGTGGCCTCCGCTAGGCTGTGGGACGCCTCGGTCCAGAGCCCCAGCCGGCACTGTGCCACCGCCACGTTGTACAGCACCTGGGAGTGAGGCCCACGGGGACAGGAGCCTGGCTCCCCACCTGGTCCCTCACCTGGTCTCTACCTGGTCCCTCACCTGGTCCCACACCTGATCTCCACCTGGTCCCTCACCTGGTCCCCACCTGGTCCCTCACCTGGTCTCTACCTGGTCCCAACCTGGTCCCTTACCTGGTCCCCACCTGGTCCCACACCTGGTCCCTCACCTGGTCCCCACCTGGTCCCTCACCTGGTCCCTCACCTGATTCCATACCTGGTCCCTCACCTGGTCCCACACCTGGTCTCCACCTGGTCCCTCACCTGGTCTCCACCTGGTCCCTCACCTGGTTCCATATCCGGTCCCCCACCTGGTCCCCACCCAGTCCCCACCTGGTCCTTCACCTGGTCCCCCACCTGGTCCCCACCTGGTCCCTCACCTGGTTCCATACCTGGTCCCTCACCTGGTCGCCACCTGGTCCCCACCTGGTCCCTCATCTGGTCCCCCACCTGGTGCCCACCTGGTCCCCCACCTGGTCTGCCTTGGTCCCAGCCTGGGCTCCCCAGCCACAGCAACTGAGGGCTGGTCTGTGTCCATCTGACATGAGGCTGTGTGCAGGGCCCAGGCCACCTGTAGCCTGTCTGGCTCACTTCTGGGCAGCCAGGCATTGTGGAGTCTCCGTGCCCAGCTCAGTCCCGGCAGGGCCTTCTCTCCAGACCTGGCTGGAGCCATTCATTGCATTGGGCTCTTTTCCACTTGGAACACCAGATGCTGGTCTCTTGAGACCCCCGCTGGCCGGGGTCTCCCCACTCTGCGTTGGGCTGCACTCCCTCCTGTGCCCCACTATGCCATGCTCCCCCGACAGTCTGGGGTACATCTGAGGAGGGTCCCTGCTAGGGGTCTAGGGAACACTCAGACCCCACCCCAATAGGAAAGGACATTCTTGTGGCCAGGCAGGGTGAGTTAAGGTTGCCCCATGGCATTAGTGACAGGCAAAGTCACACGGCGCTCCTGGGAGCCAACCCTCCCACCCAACCCCTCCACCCCTCAGTGCTGTCCTCTGGAGACCCCACTGCCCAGCCAAGCCAGCCCCACCCTTGCTCCCCTGTCCAGTGCCTGTGGGCCAGCGGCACAGGCGGGACTTTGACCCAGGCACCTGGTGGCTTTCCTATGATTTGTCTATTGGGACACAGGTTCCCAGAAGGCCTCAGGGCAGTGAGTTTCCAGGAGTGGAAGGGTCCCCCTGTGTCCCTCCCTCGTGCCAGCACTAGTCCAGGCAGCCAGGAACGGGCCGAGCACAGGGCGAGCGGGGAAGGCTGCCTGGGCCCCTACCCACACCGCCTGCACCTCGCCGCCCTGCTGGGCAGAGACCATTCCCCCCACCTCCACTGCGCTCAAGGCCTCCTGGCGCAAAGCAGTGACTGTGGGGGTTTCGTGGCACCGAGATCCCAGCAGAGAGGGTACCTCAGTCCACAGGGCCCCACCTGTGACAGTAACGCTGCCCACAGATGACTCCCCAGGGCTCAGGCTGGCCTCCCAGTCCCCCGCAGCCCACAGGAACCTGCACACACTCACCTCCCAGGCCTGCAGCTTGAACCGCAGGCCCAGCTGTGTGTAGTCGATGGCGGCGTTGCCCCTCAGCTGTGCCAGCGCCTGCCGGAAGTCGGACAGAGCCTCCTGGAACCTGTGGGCAGCATGGAAAGGAGCAGAGTGGGGGGCCGGCCTGGGCCTTCTCCCTCCACCCCAGCTCCAGGGAGCGCTGTGGGAGGGAAGTGCGGTTGCCCAGCTCTCGGCACTCAAGGCCTGACAGTGGGCTGAGGGCCCAGTGCCCAAATGCACAGGTAGGTACGGGAGGGCACGTTGGGGTCTGAGTTTCTGACGCTGCCCTGACTCGGCCTCCTGAGCACCCTCCCCCCGCCTGGGGCCCTGTCTGACTGTGCAGGGTGCCGTGGGCTCCCTCCCACTCCTCAGGCCCCTCCAAACTCTGAGCCTCCTTCCAAGTCTTGCTGGAAGCTTCCCAGCCCCTGCCAGAAACCCATCTCCCCAGGCAGCCGTCCTGGGCTGGTGAGAGATGAGGCTGCCCCCGACAGGTTTGGGACCATCATCAGGAAAGACACCAACCCAGATGCCATAATCCTGCTTAATTTCCAACTAATATGCCTGTGCCTAACCCTTTGGAGCTCCTGTCTTAGCAGGGGTGTCACCATTCAGGTCCTCTGCTGCCATTTCAATAAGTGGTGAAATGTCCTTTTCTATATCTGCATTTACAAAAGGTAACACTTCTCAAGGTCTCAGCCCTTTGGGTGACTGCATATGTAGTGGTGATGCACCATGTTTTGTTTTTTTCCGAGATGGGGCCTGGCCCTGCCGCCCAGGCTGGAGTGCAGTGGCGTCATCGTAGCTCACAGCTCACTGCAACCTTCAGCTCCTGGGCTCCAGCGACCCTCCGGAGGAGCTGGGCCTACAGGCACTCACCACAACTGGAGATTTTTCTATTTTTTTGCAGAGACGAGGTCTCACTCTTGCTCAGGCTGGTGTTGAACTCCTGACCTCAAGTGATCCTCCCGCCTCGGCCTCCCAGAGTGCTGGGATCACAGGCATGAGCCACCACGCCGGCCTTGATTTATTTCTTTAAGAGTACAATTTTTGTGTTATGCCCATGTAACTGCCGTTCGTATGCCTGAGTGTTTACGCTTGCAAAAATATGCATGTTGTTATTGCCTATTTTATTGTGAGCTGGCCTATGAAGTATTGTTTTTAGGTTTCTCCAATCTCCTTTTAAAAATGTAAATAAATATTTTGTAAAGAATTTTGAATTATTTTTTCTTCCAGAATTGTATTTATGGGATTTTGATCTTTTCATTTATTTTTTTTTTTTTCTTTTCTTTTCTTTTTGAGACAGAGTATCGCTCTGTTGCCTGGGCTAGAGTGCCGTGGCGTCATCATAGCTCACAGCAACCTCAAACTCCTGGGCTCAAGCGATTCTCCTGCCTCGGCCTCCCTGAGTAGCTGGGACCACTACAGGCACATGCCACCATGCCTGGCTAATTTTTTCTATATATTTTTAGTTGTCCAGCTAATTTCTTTCTATTTTTGGTAGAGGCAGGGTCTCATTCTTGCTCAGGCTGGTCTCGAACTCCTGACCTTGAGTGATCCTCCCGCCTCGGCCTCCCAGGGTGCTAGGATTACAGGCCTGAGCCACCGCACCCGGCAGGATTTTGATCTTTTCAGTGAAACAGTCATGATTGCGACTGGTCCCTCCAGAGCCGCCGGGGGCCCCGCAGAGCCTGGCCTACAGCCCTGGCCATTGCCTTTCCCTGATTCCTCTTCTAGGGAGGGACACGGTGCCGACAGCCCAGGTGAGCAGTGAGGACCCAGGACTGGCTACGCTCCAGCCCTGCCCTTGGATTCCACGTCTGCCGAATAGCATGATCCCCCCATCACTACAACCACAGAGACAAGGTGAGGACTGAGCCAGGGATGCCCAAGAAAGTGCCCTGGGAATCTGGGCAGAGACAGGCCACAGTGGGCTCTACTCTGTGTTTCACGGGAGGGTGGCTCTGGCGTGACCAGCATCCTTGCCCAGGTGTCCTCAAGGAGGGGTGCGCAGGAGGAGGGATGCGGTGGGGAGGGAGGAGGTGGGGGTGGAGGAAGGGGCTCTGCAGAGACAAAGGGCCTCAGATGAGGAACAAGGCGGCCCTGTGCTCACCTCTCCAGCTGGAAGTTGGCCACACCTCGCTGGAAGAAGCCAACAGCCATGCAGGCGTCCTGGGTCACGGCTTGGTCAAACGCCTGGGGACAGAAATGCTCATGCAATGCCCAGGTCAGGAACCTGGTCACCCAGTGTCACAGATACAGTCTGGTGACAGGGCCACAGATTCTGTGAGCCCCCTGGGAGCCCTCTTCAGGCCCCTTCTGCAACTGCCAAGTAGCCTTCAGAGCTCCTGCTTGGGCAGGGGTGTCACCATTCAGGTCCTCTGCTGCCACAACTGAAACCAACCTGAGCTGTCCAAGGTGCCTCACGATAGGCCAGTTTGTTTGCCATAAGGACAAGGACAGATGCTGGAAGGAAACTCTCCAGTGTGTTAATAATATTCCCTCTGGGGCACTATTATGCAAGACTTATGCACAGTTATGCCAGACTTTTGTCATTTTAAAAACCTTTTTTGGTAGTTCATACAAAATGTCACGAGAGGTATCTATTAGAATCAGAAAGAGCAACAACACAAAAGTCCTAGTATGGTAGGCTTATCGCTGTGCAAAGCTCAGCTCTTCCTTTAACAGACTCAGAGACGACACTGAATGTTCCCAACGGGGACAGCGGCCATCAGTTAATATGGGCGGTGAGGAGGTGTCATGGGCTCACTCTTACAAATCTGGCTGAGCAGGGGCTTGTTGTTGAGCTGAGTTTGACTCAGGTTTGAAGGTGCGGTGGCTGAGGGGTCGGTATGGGGTTGCCCCCGTGAAATCCCCCTCTCTGCTGTGCTGCGCACCAAGCAGCCAAGCGAACATTAGGTAAGGTTCATGCCAACAACAGTTCTGGCCACGCCCATCCTCCCCTGTCCTGCTCCCAGACGATCGGTTTTATTAATTGAAGCAGTTCCATTGCTTTTTAAATTTTCCGATTAATATCCCTATGTTATTATTAATTAACTGTATGGACTTTAGACAGCACCCCTCTCTCCCTATTATGGAAGAGGAAGATTTAACACGACCCTTGTCTCCTCTCTCCAGCTAAATCGCAGTTTGGAATAAGTGAGGACGGCGTTAGCCTCACACGTCTGATTCACTGCTGAACCGCCTGGCGTCCAGTGACCACATTCCCTGTCTTGGGTAACATTTTAAAACAGAAATTGTCATTGAGATGATGGCAGAGGCCCGTGCAGACGTCAGAGCAGCAGAAGGGAAGCCCTTGCGCACTCTGCCCGGGCGGCCAGCGGCCACGTCTTGCGGGACAGAGACGCTGATACTCTCCCACAATGCTGAATTCTTTTTCTTTTCATCTGCTTGGTGCTCCAGGCAGCTGCCACTGACCGTTCAAGCAACTGCAGGAACCTGGCTGCTTCTGTGAGTGCTGGGGACCTGAGCAGGGGCAGGGTGCTGCCGGCTTTTCCTTATGGGCCACTGAAACACGTGCGGCTCTGGGTGGACATGAAGCGGACGGGGCAAAGTGGCTCTGGGCTGCCTCCCCAGCAGTGGCTGGTGGGGTGTGCGCGTGGGCAGCCCTGAGCTCTTGGCTCTGTTCTGGGAAGCAGGTTGGGAGGACAGGTAAGTGCTCAGACCCTGTCTCCCGCCCATGAACAGGCGCATCTGCAAAACTCAGCCCCAGCACTTCCACCTGGGGGGCAGGCTCCTCTCCCAGCCTGTCGCAGCCTGTGGTCACCTGGCCTTTCCAGGCGGTGAAGCTCCAGCACGGTGGGTGCTGCGCCCCCCAACCTGGCCTCACTCAGCTGGGGGGGGGTCCCCCACCACACAGCTCCCACCTGCCCTAGGCTTGGCTGAGGCTAGAGCTGGGAGGGACGACCTCCAGGTGGGCGTCGGGAGCAAGAGCCGGGGTCCCTTCCCCTGCAGTTGGGTCTTCATTCGCACCCCAGCGACCTCCCCGTGGCCAGAGAGCGGCCTCCCCCGGCTGGGCGCTCACCCGCAGCGCGGCGTCCGCGTCCCCGGCCAGCAGGTGCACGCAGCCCACGTTGAAGCACATCCTGGCGGGCGGCGCCGGGACGCTCGAGAAGAGGCGCAGGGCGTCGCCCCAGTCCCCGCGCTCCACGGCCTGCGCGCCGCGATGCCAGTCGCGCACCAGGTCCCCGAGCGAGGCCATCGC
>NW_012150274.1:1232225-1255998 GCF_000956105.1 Propithecus coquereli | reverse complement strand
CCCTGCGCGCCCTGCTTCCCGGCCCGGCCCGCGTCGGCCTCGGTGCGCCGGCTAAAGCTACCTGGCCCGCTGCTGCCGTCGGGCCAATTTTCCAGGCCGGGCGTGGACGCCAGCGGGACGGGCTGGGGCAGGTGGAGGGGGGTGTGGACGCCGGCGAGGCGAGTGGCGGAGGGGCCGGCAGGGCAGCGCGGTTCCCCGGGGCCTGCTCTGCAGCCTGCAGGCGCCACACCCCGACGCGGAGCCCGGGGGAGGCCCAGGGCCCTGGAGAGCCGGTCGCGGTGCCGACCGGCGGTCACCCTTGGCGTGCTTTCTGTCTTTGGGACACTCGGGTGTCCACGCAGGTGTGGGGGGGCGGGGACACTCAATGGCCTGAGCCCTTGGAGGCCAAGCGCGGCGCCACCGTCCTCCTCTGGCCTTGCACAAGCCCACGAAGGGTGCCAGCAAAGGGCCCTTCCCTCCTTCACAGGGGAGGTGGAAGCTGGGGATGGGCCTGCCTGCTCCGTCGGGGGGTGGGGGGGCGCCTGCCCTAGGTGCTCTGGCCTCCTCACCTGCCCTTACACCTGTATTGCTCAAGGTTCTCCAAAGAAACAGAACCAAGAGACCAGGACGTGCATGTGTATCACGTGTGTGCAGAGGAGCGCGACTGGCTGATTGTGCGGAGTTGGCTCCTGCGCTCCTGGGCTGGCCCGACCAAACTGCGCAGGGCGAGACCCTGGCCCGCGGGGCTGCAGCTCGCCTGGTCTGGCTCTAGGCAGACTCCTCCTTTCTTAGGGGACCTGAGCCCTTTTCCCACCAGGCCTTCAACTGATGGGCCCCCACACTGGGGAGCTAATCTGCTTTACTCCAGGTCTGCTGCTTTAAGTGTTATCTCCTCTAAAACATACCTTCACGAGAGCATGTGATTGTGTTTGGCCCAGTGTGTGGGCCCCACAGCCCAGCCAAGCTGATGCATAAAATCAACTATTTCTTGCACCCTACACAAGAAATGTCCCTTTTAGCAATGCAGGAGGACAGCCTGGCCTCCTTGCCAGGCCTGGGGCCACCCTGCTCCCCATCTGGCCCGGGTGGCTGCCTGACTGGGAGCGGCATCCTGGCTCACGCGATGGGGACGACAAGCACTGGCCTGGTGGAGCTGCTGGGGGGAGCGAATGAGGCGTCTGTGTGCCACGCTTGGAAAATGCTCGTGAGCCGTTCTCTGAGCTCTGTGCGTCTCCAGCACCCCCTGGTGCTGCTGCCCTCAACTGCCCTTCACCCACATTGCTCACAGGTGCTCAGGGGTCCTTCCCCCCAACTCCCGACAGAGTCCAGATGAGGACTCGGCTCCCATCCTACCCCTTGAGACTCCTGCTTCCCGCTGACGTCCTGCCAGCACCCAGGGGCCCATGCCTCCTCCAGTGACCGTGTGACCCCCAGGCTTAGTCTCTGCCCCCACAGCCCTCACTCGCTGGTTCCCCATCCGTGGTCTCTCTATCCTCCCCTGCCCATCTGGTGGGCACAGCGTCCCAGCAGGCACCCTTGGCAGGACCCCTGCACGGCCTGCACTTGGCCGAGGCCAGAGAGCCCAGCCTCACGGACCAGTCCGTCCACCTTGACCGTGAGCCTCATGGCCCTTCACCCGGCCCAGGAACCACACCAGGCATCCAGGTCCGCTCATGGCTGCTCCTCCCACGGCCGCTTCCCTCCTTGTCCTCTCCCCTCGACACCTCCACCCTGCCCTGCCTCCCAGCCCAGACTGAGGAAGTGGAAGCACTAGAAGGGGACTGGAGCGCGGGGCGAGCCCTCCCTGAGGCTGGCCCTGCTCTGCCAAGCCTGGCCACGGTGTGTCCCAGCGTGTCTCTGTTACGTCCTTCACTGAAGTTTGCTGTTTTCGATAAGAGGCTTGCGTATCTTTACTGCATTGCCTGTGAGCGTCTCTCGCGAAGTTTCGTTTCACACGCAGTTCTTTATCACAGAGGCCAGACGCTGTCCTCAGGGCCTCGTGAGTATTAACTGATTTAATCCCGACCCAGACCGTGGCATCCGCACCACCGTTTCACGGGCAGGAGGCTGGGGCTGGGTGTGAGCTGGTGAAAGGGAGCCTGCCACCAAGCGTGGGAGGTTTTGGCCACAGAACCCAACTCTAACTCTCAGCAGACACCGCCTGGCTCCCTGCGGTGTCACTCGATTCTGACACTCATTGCCCGGGTCCTCGCAGACCCTGCAGGTGTAGGGCTCAGTCCCACAGGACTGCCCCCTCCCTGCCTCCGTCCCAAGAGGTGGGTCTCTGGCCGCCCGCAGCATCGGGACCCAGGGAAACAGCTACATGCAACTGCTGATGGCAAAGGATGCTTTTAGGGGCGCAGATGAGCAGCCAAAGAGGCTCTCGGGGAGGTCGGAAGGGTCCCAGCCCAGGGGCTTCTGTCCCCGTGGAGATAGGCGCCGCCCATCACGTGGCATGTCCTTGCTCACCAACCGGGTCTCCAAGCCCCTTTTGTTGGGACTTCAATGGCGGCGTCACTTCATGGGCACAATTTGTTAAATCACTGGCCACTGGTGACTTGGGTCTGTCTCCAGCCCTCTCTCCTCCCCAGAGGTCAGGGGCCAACCCTCTGGTCACGGGGCTGTCCCTGACAACAGGCCCCATCCTCAGGTGAGGTTGGAGAGGGGAGCCACAGCGGTTGCCTCCCGGGAGGCCACAGGGGCTCGTGGAGCTGGGGACAAGACCAAGGACACTTTCCTGCTCTCGTGCCCTTCACTGCTGCGCTGTGCATGGTGGGCGGCGAGCTTCGGGGAGACCGGACTGCAGGATGCCAGGTACCCCTGAGGTTTGTTTATCCTCAGCTCTCAGGGCCTCACAGGCTCCGCCCATCCCTCTTCTGCCAAGGGAAGCCCAGGGGGTTCTACCTGATCAGCCGGGCAGGGCGCCCCAGGTGTGTCTGTGGGGGGGGTCGCAGAGGGGACACCGAGGGGAAGCCCTGCCCTCAGCGTGGGCTGGATGGGCAAAAACTGGAAGAAGGACAAATTCTCCCTTCTCCCGAGCCGGTGTTCTTCTTCTCTTTGGACACCGGAGCTCCGGCCCCACAGGTTCTCAGGCCCATCGAGCAGCGGCCTGGTGCCGTTCCTTGGCCCGTGATCCAGTGGCCAGTTCCCTGATACTCTCTCTAGGCTGCTGGTCTGGCTCTGAAGAATCGGAGTGGGTTTTGGTATTATGAGTGAGGTGTTGTCCTAACAACTACCCAAAGATGCGGAGGCGGCTTTGGAACTGGGTAACGGGTAGAGGCTGGCGTGGTTCTGAAGCTCGTGCTGGAAAAGTCCGTGTTGCTGTGAACGGGGCAGGACGCTTCTGGTACACGGTTTCTTGCGCTCGCGGAGTTTCCTGGTCTGGCCGAGTCCCTGTCATACGCAGCAGCTGCAGAATCCCTGCACTGGTCCCCAGCCAAGGGTGAGGACGACCAGACGTAAGGGTGAGCTGCCTCCGCCCAGGGAGACCAAGAACCAGAGGCAACCCCACGACCCTCTGGCCACTGCGGACAGAGGTGGGTCCCAGAGATGAGGGCGACGACCCTGGGCCTAACTGGGTGGTGGCTCCGAGTGCAGCTGCTGCACTAGATGTGGCCCATCGTGTGGGTGGATCGGTGGCCCTGGCCCCGCCGTGCAGCCACGGCCCTGGCAAACACCCTTTTCTGTAGCCTTGTCCAGGAGGCCCACCAGGGCGAGGCCAGCAGCCGCCCTCCGTCCTGTCCTAACACACGCAACGGCAGCTCTCCGGCCCTGCATTGCAAATGACTTCCCAGGGACCTCGAGCACCTCCCGCCACCAGGCGTCACACTGGCACGTTGCACTGGTGACACTGTGACAACTGGACCTACTGAGCGAGAAGCGGCAACTACTGTAGACCAACTGGTGAGACCTCTGCACGTTAGAGGGCGGGAAGTAGCCCCTGCTGAGGTTCAGGGCCTTCTGCCTCGGCGACGTCTCTAGTGGTGTGTGGCGTGCCGAGACCCCCTCCCGGTTGTTGCATCTGAACCTCCTCCACCACGGAAACGGCGCAGCACCGAGCGGGCCCCTTAGATTCCCACCTGGGTGTGCTACTCCGGCCACCTACGGAGTGGCCCGACAGCTGCTTGTGTCGAGCAGGGCCCAGAGCAGGGGGCCTCTGCAGCTCTGCCACGTGGCAGATCCCGCAGATCCAGCGGGCATGGTTTCAGAGGAACAGAATTTTTTTTTTTAGAGACAGGGTCTCGCTCTGTCACCCAGGCTGGAGTGCAGTGGCACAGTCACGGCTCACTGCAGCCTCCCTCTCCTGGGCTCGGTGATCCTCGGTACGGGGTTCGTCTTTCTGGGGGGATGAATGTTCTGGGATTAGATGGTGGCTGCACGTGTCTGAGAATATATGAAAACACTGAGTTGCACATTTTGAGGGTAAATTTTACAGCATGTGAATTACATGTCAAAGCTGTAAACACATCACTGAGACATGTGTAAAAACGTTGAGATCGGTTTGAAAATGGGTTGAGTCAGTGCGCAAGTGAACACGCGTGGTGGGGGTGGCCCCAGACGCCGGTGGCAGGCCAGGCTGTGTGTGCCGCTGCCTCTGGGGTCTGCGGGCTGCAGGGCTGTTCCCAGGTGGCTCTGGTGTCACCCTGAGATGTGTCAGATGAGATGGGGAGGGGCCAGGGACGCTGGGCCTGGGGGCCCTGTGGGAACCATGGCTTCTGGGGGCTCTGACCCCCCCCTGCCCGAGTCCCAGGCCACCTCTAGCTCCCTCGTCCTCCTCAGTGAGTGTGGACACCTGCAGCCCTCCCGGCCACACCTGCTGGTGTGAGGTGCAACTGGAGGGCCAGGCCGGTCCTCGGGGGAAACAGAAAAGTGGCAAAGGAAGTGTGCTTTGATGTCGCGGCAAGAATGCTGGGGGTGGCCTACTCTGAAGTGCAGAGAAAGCACCACTGTGCTCTGTGGCCGGGGAGCCCCTCCACCCCGAGCGCCCCGGCTGCTGCCAGCCCCAGCATGGCCACTTCTAACCCTCGGTTTCCTGTGGGGTCCTTTGAGCTTTGCCTATTTGGGGTTATTTGAAGGTCAGGAGGCGCCCGAGCTGCCCAGCGTCCTCCCAGCGTGCGTGGGAAGCTGCCCTGGAGGAGCCGTCTGCGCCGCCCGGGGCCTGCCCTTCCCAAGATGGCCCCTGGAGAGGCCATGCCCAGGCTGGGCTCAGGCTCCTCCAGTTCCTGGTGGGTCTCTCGGCCCAGCCCCTGGGGCTGTTTGTGCCTTTCTGCTGTGCTGTCCTTTGGAAGAGAGGGTACCGGGTCACAGTTGGGGTTCGGGTCACAGTGGGTTTAAGACCAGGGAGCAGCACCCCTGAGTTCTCACTCTGCACTCCCCACACCCCCGGCTTGTCCCAAAGGCTGCCCTGCAGTTCAGGCTATCAACCCCATTCCGCAGCAGGGCCTGGGACACTGCCAGGGCCACACGCCAGGCCAGGGACTAGGATCCTGGCCTGGGTACCCACCTGGGACTACCTCAGAGCCCACCTGGAGCCGGCCCGGCCAAGCCAGACCCAACAGGTCACACCCAACCTCTGCTACAAGTCCAAGGGGTGATCGGGGCCGGGATGAGTCAGCCCTGCACCCACCTGGCTCAGCACACAGGGCAGCCACAGCCAATGACCAAACTGCCTCAAGGCCGGGGGGCCTGAGCCTGAGCACAGGCACTTCCCACACCCCCGGCCTCAGTCAGGCCCTGGGGCAACTGCCAGGCCCTGGCGGGGAGGACACAGCACTTGCCCTGCCTTCCAGCTGCCTCAGCCCCGTCACCTTCACAGTGATACCAGGACACGGCCCGCTGGGCCGGCTTCCTCTTCCATTCAGAGCTTGCCCCCAGGTAAGCTCCAAGATAGGTCCCAGGTAGGACCCCAGGTAAGGTCCTAGGTAGGTCCCAGGGAAGCTCCTAGGTAGATACCCAGGTGAGCCCCCAGGTAGAATCCCCAGGCTGTGCAGCCCTACCCGCTCCTGCTACTGTCCTTCCAGAAGCGATGACCCATCCCTGGAAACCACCCTTCACCCTCCCATGGGCCAAGTCTGTGTCTCCTCAGGTGGGTTTGCGGCTGGGCCAGGCACCCCTCCTGGTGTGTGGCAGTCAGGGGCAGGGGAGCAGGAGCCTCGCAGGTGGGCCTGGGGTTCTTTGAGCCAGGTGTTCTGTTGTGTTGCAAGGGCTCGAGGTAAGAATTTGGCTTGGGTTAGGCACCTTTCAGAAAAAATTAAGGTGCTTAAATGAGTCGTTGCAGAAGTGGGTTGTTAATTTTACATGGAAGCTCCAAAATTGGCAGGAGGCACCAACCTCAGGCACCGGCAGGGGAGGCTGCCTCGGAGCCCTGCTCGCAGGGGCATGGGCGCCAGACCCAGCACCGCGTATTCAGCCGGAGACAATGTGGATCTCAGGCAGGTGTTTTCATTTAAAAATAGGGTTGATGAGAAAAGTCTGCCCTGGGGTGGGCTTGAACTTCATCTTTACCTGCTGTCTTCGTTCTGGGACGCGTGTCGGCCTGTTTCCCACTTTGTCACTCTCAGATTCCAGGGCCTTGGAGACAGACCTCGCCAGTGCTCTCAGCGCGGAGCAGGACGAAGGCTTCCTGGGGCTGAGCAGGGCTCCCTGTGCCTCACTGCTCTCCTGAGGATGCCTGGGGGCGACCCACCGACCTGGGGCTGCTCTCCTTGGGGACACAGAGCAGCACCCGCCTCCTGAGGGAGGGGGCGCAGCAGCATGCAGACGGCCTTGGCGCTGGGAGGAGGTGGGAACACCGCAGAAGCCTTGGGGTTGGAAGGGCCTTTCTCCCAATCGAGAGAATTAGAAGCCGCTTAGCTTGCTGTTGCTTACAGCAGAGCACCTGAAACTGGGTAATTTAGGAAGAAAAGGAATTTCCTTCTCACGGCTATGGAGGCTGAGAAGTTCAAGATCCAGGAGCGCCTCTGGTGACGGCCTTCTTGCAGGTGGGGGCCCTGCAGAGTCCCGGGGGGCTGCGCCCACCAGCTCCAGGCATCCCAGCCCGCGATGACCTCCTTACTCACCCGCTAACCAGTGACCGGTGACTGGGGGGGCGCCCAGAGTAAGGAGCCATCCTCGGCAGTGCCACTCGGGATCAGTCTCAGCAGCGGTTCTGGAGGGGAGGAAGATTTGAATCTTAGCAGCCCCTCCCACGAAGGGCCGTCAGCCATCGGCCCTTCCTGGGCTGATCACAGTGCGCCCTCAGGGCCGGCGCAAGTTTGTCCTTAACTCGGGGACAAAAAGCAGAAGCACAGACCGGCGTGGGGAGAGGCTGCTCCGCACAGCGGGCCCGACCGGGAGGGAGGCCCCACGTGCCCAGGGGGCTCCCGCGCTGGCCCGACCTCCCTGCGGTCCTCAGCTCCAGGCCTCGCCTCTTAAGGAGCACCGAGGAGCTCCCGGGCCACCCGAGGGAGAAAAGCCCCAGCCGCGGCCGCTGGAGCGCCCTCCCCAAACCGTCCTGGAAGCCCCGGGGTCGGCACGGGCCCCGCTGGGGTCTCGCCCGGACAAGCCCCGGGAGGCACCGCGTGGCTCGGGGCTCCTGGTCAGACACCGGTGCGAGCCAGAGACCCCCGCCTGGAGGGGCGGCCCGAGACGAGGGAGTGCCGCCCCCTCCTTAGAGCCGGGGCGGGGATGGGGCGGGAGCGCCCTGAGCCGCAGGAGGGGCCTTCCGGAAGCCGCAGACGGGCCCCCCTGGGAGCCGGCTGGGGGATGGGCTTCCCGGAGCAGGCGAGGGGTCGCCGTGCTACGTCCCGGACGGGGAAAGACACCGTCACTCCCGCGACCCGGAGCTGCGTCGGGGAAGGGTCCGGGCGGCTCAGAGCGCGGAGGAGGGGCGGAGAGGCTCCGGACCCGGGTGGGAACAGCGGAGCAGGGCCGGCGGGGAACGGCCGATTTCGTTAGTTCATTCATTCATTCGTTCGTCAAACACCTTCAGCGGCGACCTTGACACCGGCCCCGTTCTGGGGACGAGGGTGCAGCGGGGCACAGTGAAGCCCGCCCTCAGGCGGGGCGGGGCCACGCGAGGGGGGCGTGTCGGAGCCTGGGGGCGGGGCCGTGGGCGTGGCGTGGCCATGGGCGGAGGCGGGGCTGTGGACAGAGGCGGGGGCGGAGGCGGGGCCATGGCGGGGCGGGAGCGGAGCAGGGCCGTGGGTGGGGCGGAGCCATGGTGGGGGGCAGGGCGGGGCCAGGGCCTTGGCGGGGAGGAGCCATGGCGGGGCCGCGGGAGTCGCGCTCGCTGCTGGCCACGTTAGAGGCTTTTCGAGAACGTGAGCGACTTTAACGTGACACTTGAAAACCGCAAGTGCTCGGGGAGGAAGCCGACTCTACAGGGGAATGATCTTTGCTGCTCTGGGAAGCAGATCTTTTCGGCCCAGAACCTTCCGTTCCGGACGGGACTGGTTCGTTCCCGGGCCGGGTGCGGGGCCGGGGCGGGCGGTTGCACGGGCCGGCGACCCGCCCTCGCGGGCTCCTTGCGCTGGGGCTTCGCTGGTGCCGCCGGCGCCGAGTCCTGCCACGTGCTGCGGGGGGCGCGGCTGGACCCTCGGGGCCTCGGAGGGGAGACCGGAAGGGCGGCCAGACGGACGGGACGGGCACCGCAGGGAGAAGGAGAAACGCCCAGGACCTGTTCATGAGGCCACTGTGGCTTTTAATAACGTTCTTTTGCATTGAATTTTCAGAATTTGCAAATCTATTTAGTTTTCCAAATATTCTACTATATGCATAAATTGCCTTTATAGATGGCAAAAAAAGGAATTAAAAAACAAATAGAAATGGATAGTGGTACAGTGGAACCAGCTGGGACGAGACCTGGCTGGATTCAGCCCTGGCTTGGACTGGGTTTTCTCATCTGTGACAAGGGCACTATTTGCACTTTTTTGGTTACTTTTTTTTAAAACAGGTGTTTCATCTTTAAAACTCTTGTCATAAGTAGGCTGTTTTTTACCACCAGGTTTTCTGCCCTGTAGTTGCAAATGAAATGTGAAGATTTCTGTGTGTTACTTCTGTGTGCGTCCACCCAGCTCAATCCTGGGCTGCCCGAGCTTTCCAGCCGCCTCTCCTGGCCTCTCTGGGTGTGCAGTTTGCCTCTTCCTCCTGGCGCCCGCCACCCTCCTCCTCCTCCACCTCCCGGGACAGTCCGAGGCAGCTAGTGGTGGGTGTCCCTGCCCCGTGCCCACTGCCAGCAGAGGCAGTGTGGGCGTCAAGGCCTCGGGAGCAGGCCATGCCGGAGCAGGCAGGCTGTCTCCAAGGCCCTCAGCTTCCAGATGAAGCAAGTTGGTGGGTGTGGGAGTGAGCAGAGGTGCAGGACTCACAAGTGGCAGTGCTGTGCCCTGGCTGAGACAGCAGGGCTCCCGGTGCCTGAGGCTGTGCCAGGCCCTGGAGGGCGCAGCCAGTGTGGATGATGGATGCTGCCCACTCGGCTTGGGGGGTCACAGGGATGCCTGTCTCCCTGCTCTTTCTGTCCAGGAAAGGCCAAGCCCCGCCCTGGGGCCCAGCACAGGCATCTGAGACCAGAGACGGGCTGGGCTGGAGGGGGCCCTGGGAAGCCCAGGAGGCTGCCGGGACACGACTCGATGCAGAGGTGTCTTCCTGGCACGTGGCTGGCGGGCAGTGCATGTGCCTCTCAGAACGCACCTGTGGGCCCTGCTTCGGGCGGGGTCTCCGTGGGCAGCTCCATGGGCTGGGTTCCACACTTGGGGAACCCGTGAGACTTTCCCTCCTGAGCTGGAGTTCCTCTTAAGTGTCCACCAGACACGCAGCTGCCCCACACTGCTTCCCATCCCATGGGTTCCTGAAATGGCGCCTAGGTCAAGGGTCAGGCTCCCGGCCAGAGGCCATCTGTCTTGCTGTCCCAGACTTGCCATCCAGCCTCCCGCCTGCATGTCCAGGATGTCCATGCAGTGTTAGCTGTGAACTTGGGCCTGGCCCAGCCCCAGGCCCGGGGTGGGAGGGCTTGGGGCCAGAGGGTGGAGTATTAGCTTAATGTCCAGCCTGTGCACAAAAGGCCCCCAGAAGCCACCACATGAGGGAGCGGCCACAGGGAGGCTGGTGGGGCTTCCAGGCCAGTAGGGCAGGTCTGGGAGGTCCCTCCGCGCCAGCCCCGAGCCCACCCGCCCTTCCTGGACCCAGCGCTCCTGCATGGTGCCCTGAGCAGGGCATTTGGGCACTGTGTGCTGGGCAGGCTGCCTTCCCCACGGCCCCTTCCAGGCTTCCCTGCCCTCCTGCTGCCAAGCCCCTGGGCTTTGCAGAATGTCACAGAACACGCTTATCTCATTCATTCAGACAAACGCCTCTCAACATCCTGTTTTTCTTATGTCATACGAACAGGAAGCCAGCGATTGTTTGAGATGTGCGTCAGCGTGGCTGTGGCGGTGGCCATGGTGGTAGCTGTGCTGGGGCCTGGCATGGCAGAGCCTTGCCCCCTCCACACCTGCTGCAGGTCCCCCTTCCAGCTCTAGCCTGAAAGACGGCGGGGGGGCGCTTTCCAGGGGGTCCCCACAGTCACGTGGGCTGGTGACCCCCGTGTGCTAGTGCACGACTGGCCCTGGAACCCCTGGGGCAGCCACTGTGGGGGACCCATCGCTCACTGGCTACAGCCATGGACAAGACCAAGGCAGCCCCTGCTCTGGGGCTTACAATGTCGAGGACAGACAGTAATGATCCTGTCCACAGGGAAATGTCGGGAGAGGAGGGAGGGCCTGGGGCCGTTGGGGAGCAGGTGCGGGTCAAGGCGGAGGCACCCAGGCAGGGAAGCCCTCGCAGGCCCGTGGGGCTGGGGTCCGGGAGGGTGTGGTGGGCTTTGGCTTTGACTCCAAAGGGCCGGAGGCCACTGCGCAGTTACCAGAGGAGCGGCCTGGCCTGCCCTGTTCCTGCAGGACTTTCCCGGGGCCCCGCCTGTGGCTGGGCTGGGCCTTGTCTGCAGGGAGGCCCCTGAGGAAGCTGGAGGGACCCGGGGGTGGGGGTGGCAGGGTCAGCCCCTCACCCACCCCCAGGGCAGAACCTGCCGACTTGAGGGGGAGGGGTGTGGAGCAAAGACCACAGACGCTGGACCTGGGGCTGCTGGAGGTGGGCACGGGAAGCTCCCCACCCGCAAAGGGAGATCCCAACTCAGTAAAACTGATAAAAAAAAAAAATAGGGCTGCCCTGCTTTTTTCAAAATTGTGGTAAAATATAGATAACACGAAATTTACCACGGTAACAATTTTTCAGTGCACGCTCAGGGCATTAGCACCTTCCTGTCGTGTAGCCGCCACCACCCTCCCTCTCCGGAACTCCCCCGTCTCGCACGTCTGGACTCTGCCTTAAACGCTTCGTTTATTGTGAAGTAAAACCCACACGTAGATGCAAAACAAACAGGTGTGGCTGCGGGAAGGAGGGTAGGTGACACCCTGGAGCTGCTCCGCTTGGGGAGAATCGGACGGTGCCCTCACGCTCTGCCCTCCTGTCCCCATCCCATCCCCATCCTGTCCCTGTCCGTGTCCACACCCCGACCCTGTCCTGTCCCCGGGGTCCCTGCCTGTTCAGCCACCCAGGCACACCTCCGAGCCTGGTCCGGAGCTGGCTCTGACGTCTGACCGAGGGGGCGTGTCCTTCCCACCTGGGGCCCTGCCCCGCATGGCTGACACGGGTGCCGTCTTCCTAGAATGGACACTGGGCATTTTCCAGGCTGGGGCCCCTGTGGGCAGGACTGCTCTGCACGTCTCCGGCCTGGGTGTGCATGTGGCCAGCAGCGCCGGGCCCTGGCAGCCCGCACTCGCCGGCACCTGCCCTGTCGGATTCCCGGATTCCCGGTGATCTGAGCCATTGTCCGTGTGCCCATCTCTAAAAAAAATTAAATTAAATAAATAAATAATGTCTTATGCTTTTTTTCTATGAACTTCTTTTGTTAGATTTATCCCAAGGAATCTGACATTTTTGTATGCTATTGTGATTTTTTTGAATGATCATTTCTGTTTGTCAGTATAGGAAAACAACTGACTTTTTAAATAACTTATCTCTCTTTTTTTTTTTTTTTGGAGACAGGCTCTAGCTCTGTAGCCCAGGCTGGAGTGTAGTGGCCTCATCACAGCTCACAGCAGCCTCAACTCCTGGCTTACGTGATCCTCCCACTGCAGCCTCCCAGAGTGCAGGGATTACAGGTGGGAGCCACCACGCCCAGCCACATTCTTTACGGCTTTGTAAGGCATTAATCACGTTGTCAGTGAGTCACGGGGTTTCGTGTCCCCTTTCCCAGCTCGATGCCTGTGATGTTTTCCTCGGCACCTGGAACGTTCGGGCTCCCAGCCGCGCAGCCTCTCCGCAGGAGCACACAGCGTTCAGTCCTAAGCTGGCTGATGGCTGCTTCATAGACTCCGTTTATCGAGGGAAGGACGTTCCCTTCTGTTCCTAGTTTGCTGAGTTCTTTCTTGTAAATAGAATTGAAGTTCATGAAACACTGGTCCTGCATCTATAGAGTCACACAGCCGGGCTTTCTGTTGTCACGTCAGCCGGGCTTTCTGAGATGAGCCCGGCTTGTCACCTGCAGAGTGTACCTGCAGGTGTCCTGCTGGGCTCTCAGGTGGGCTGTGGGGCTCAGGACAGTGTTGGCCTCGACTCTGTGCCTGGCGGGAGCCGTTGTCCCTCAGTTCTCAGGCGTTTGCTGCCGAGGCCCCCTGGGCTGCTGACGCCCAGACGTCGGCTGCAGAGTCCGTCGCAACCTCCTGCCCTGCCGCGAACGGACCCCACTGCCACCCGGCCTGGGTAAGTCCCAGCTGCTCCAGGCGGAGCCCCACAGCCCCAAATGCTTCTTGACAAAAAGATTTGGCTTCTATTTGGAAATTTCCTTCGGGTCTCACTCCCGGTGACTTCTCCTTGGTGGCGGGAAGGTTCCTTGCTCAGATGTCGGGTTGGCGGCTCTGCAGGTTTTCCCAGTGAGAAGCGGGGGGCGGGCGGGCAATGGGTGCGGGGCCAGGACCCTCAGGCCGGCGAGGGGCCGGTCAGCATGGCCCTGGCCCACTCAGCTACCCAACGGTGACAGGCGAGGCTGGATCCCTGGGGCAGCAGGTGGAAGCGCCACAGGGTGGGCTCAGCCCTGCTCTGCTCCGGTGGCCACAGGTCAGGGAAGGAGCCGTTTCGAGCCCTGGCCAGAGCGGGCACAGAGGCCCGGATGCTGCAGGACCCGTCCCTGGGGTCCAGAGGAGTCCCCAGGCGTTGAGGGGTCCACGGCAGCCCCTGCACCTGCCCCTTCCCAGGGCCCTGTCTTGTGCCCACCGGCCAGGACCCCCATCCCTGCAGTCCACAGGGAGCTGCGTCGGTGAGTGGCCATGGCGTGGGCCCTGTCCGCGTGCTCTGCAGGCACCCAGGGTGGTGGCATGTGCAGGAGATGTTGGCCTCAGCCAGGCTCACGGGCCCTGGTGGACTCAGCCCAGAGGCCCAGAGAGGGAGGGAAGGGCCTGCAGCCCCCACGTGGCTTCTGAGCAGCCGGTGACGCCCAGCCCCGCACGGACGCCTCACAGCCTGCTCCGGCTCTTCTCCCTGTGCCTGGCTGCTCTCCTGCCTGTCCCCTTCCTCCGCCCGTCTGTCCATCAGGATGGCGTGAGAGACGTCCTTCCACGCCCAGGGCAGGACCTTGGGTGCAGGCCTGACAGGCTGTGGCCGCACGTGGGCTGAGTTGGGGACAGGGTGCCCGTCAGCCCAGCTCCTCCTAGCGAGGGCAGCAGGACAGCAGTCTGGCCACGGGCAGGAGGCCACCCTGGCGAGGAGGCTGCAGCGACCTCCCTCGGCCACACAGGGCCCAGCCGTGGCCTGTACCTGGAGGGCAGCGGTGCCTCGCGGCCTCCTGGGGCGGTAAAGGCACCGCCTGACCCCTGGCAGCTCCGCCCTGCACTCTGCTCCCTCCAAGTCGCTCTGGCTTCTGGGGAGCCCCCCACTCACCTTCAGGGGACACAGCGGTTGCCGGCACTGCCCAGGCCTGGGGCCCACGAGAGTGTGCAGGGACACAGCCTGCGCTCCCCCCGCCTGGCAAGGGAAGGCGGGTGCCCAGGCCTGTTGGGGCAGGCGTCCGCGGCAGGTGCCCAGGAAAGGGCGGGGCTGGTGTTGGCTGGGGGCCGGCCGCCCCGGCTGCCGGGGTCTGCCAGGTTCGAAGCTCTCAGGGTGCCACCTGGGCGGGCAAACACGCTGAAGTCTGCTTCCTGATAGGTAGGGCCTGTGCGCGCAGCGGCCTCACCTCATTTCTTTCGGAGGCCGCATCTGTGCTGGGTGAGATGGCGCAGCAGGGAGAAGGGACGCGTTCGTGGGCAGCACCTTCCACCTGGGGTGTCTGCACCCCAAATCTGCCGTTGCAGCTTTGGGTTTGCGTCGATGGGCCCCGACGCTCCTTGGTCTTCGTCTCACTGACGTCTGTCCTTGTCTCCGAGACTCCCCCGGCTTCCTTGGGTTCGCGCTGTGGTTCTGTGTCCAGGCTCCCGGGCCAGGCGCCGCGGGCCGCGGTGGGCGCCATCCAGCTTCCCAGCGCCTCTGGCCGCGTGACTGTCCCTCTGGCACCGCGCTGCCGCCAGTTACAGGTTTCCATTTGTGGGATTTCATCATCCTTTTCTTCTCCAGCATTTTTTGATTTTCATTAGGATGTCTCCTTAGTCCAACATAATGTGTTTCTGACCGACACAGGGTGTGTTTTGACACCTTTGTTTCCTGTTTCTGGTTTTGTGGTGCGGTTCTGGAAGCCCGCGTGTGTGGTCCGTCTGGTGCTGGCCGAGGGTGTCTGGGTGGGTCAGTCAGTGTGCTGGGAGTGGACTCTCTCCGGGGTGCTGGCCCCACATTGTCCACGTCGGCTCTGCCCACGTCTCACGCGCCACCGCTCGGCCCGGTCCGCGCAAGCAGGTGAGCGCCGCACGGCCCAGCTTGGCCATCCGCGAGACCCCCGGGGCAGGAGCTCAGCGGGTGGGGGCGTCTCTGCAGGGACCCCAGCTGAGGCTCAGCCCGGCCGAGAGTGCAGGAAGGTGCTGACTGACCCGGGGTGGCGGGAGGTGACGTGGCCTGGCGCACGGGTGGCGCCGTCCGAGGGAGGTGCGGGTGCGGGCCCGCGAGGTAGGGGTGTCACGTAGGTTGGGGCCACTGGGCCTGGGCGCTGGGCACAGGTGGTCGGAGATGTGCGTGTGGGGTCGTAGGTGCCTGGGTGGGTGGGAGCCCAGAGGAGGGGGGTCCTGCTGCATCCTCGGGTGCCGGGGAGGGGCCCTGCCTGAGAGCCTCGTGCAAATGGGGGCGCCAAGGACCCCAGTGAGGCTGAACAGTCGCTTGTGTCGAGAATGTTGAAGGGAACCCAGAGAAGGGAGATGGGGGACCGTGATTTTGGAGCACTCTTTGGGGGACTTTGCAACGTAAGGGGTAAGAAATAGGACCAACGGGGCTGAGCGCGAAGGCTTTTCCTCTAAATGGGTGAGGGGACAGCACGTTGGGTGCTGATGGGACGGGGACAAGGAGGGAGGAGGATACAGGACAGAGGAGGGAGGAGGGCGGGAGGGGGAGCGGAGGCCCAAGGGTCTTGGACGGGTCCATTGAGACCACCAAGCCATGGGCAGGAGCGGGAGGGAGGTGGGCAGGGCCAGACCGGGGCCCTCCCAGAGTGAGGGGCTGGGACCCTGGGGCTGGGTGGCCCGCGGTGCGGTCCACCCTGGGGTGTGAGGTCCGTGCGGGCACTGAGGGGGCAGAGGCAGAGCTGCCACTGGGGGCCTGGACTGGGGGGAACGGGCCAAGATGGGCCTGAGGAGACGGAAGTTCGTTCGCACAGGGCCAGGGGCGGGGCCAGGAACGTGTGTGCAGAGCCCCAGGGGACAAGGTACACCCAGGCAGGCGGAGGCCATGGCCAAGTAGGTCTGTTCCAAGTAAGAGTCATGCAGGGTCTCTTAAGTCTAAGTTTTACTGGGGTGAAATGCACAAAATATAAAATCAACCATTTAAAAATGAGCAATTCAGTAGCATTTAGTACATTCACAGTGTCGTGCAGCCACCGCCTCTTCTAGTTCAAAACATTTCGTCCCCCCAGGAGAAAACCCGAGCCCCCAAAGTGATGGCCCCACCCCTCCCTCCCCCAGGCCCGGCTCACTCACTACTCACTTCCTGTCCCTGTGGGTTGGTTTGTTCCGGACACTTCACACAAATGCAGCCGCGTAACGTGTGATCTTTCGTGACTGGCTCTTGCACTTAGCGTGATGTTTGCAGGGTTCGCCCGTGTAGAAGCATGTGTCAGAGGCTCATTCTTTTAATGGCTGAGTAGCATGAGGGCCACGCACACTGCGTTCATCCGTCCGTCCGTCCGTCCGTCCGTCCACTGGTAGACACCGGCCACCCACACCTCTGGGCTCCTGTGAACAGGACTCGCTGCACATCCGCGCGAGTGCCTGAGCCCCTGGTTTTGAATATTGGGGGGTCTGCCTACGAGAACTGCTGGATCATGTTAACTCCGTGTTCATCTTTTTGCCAAACTGGTTCTTTTTTATTTTATTTCAATGACTATTTTTAATTTTTGAGGTTCTCTTTGGTTCTTGTCAAGTCCACCTTACCCTGCGTCTTGTTCTTCTCTCAGTTCCGAGGCTTCTGCTTCATTCATATTTTTACACATTTGCTTCCGTGTTCACGCCCAAGTTGACGTCCTGCCATCCCACATTCTTAGGCTTTGATCAGGCTCTGCGGGATGACCGCCGATGGCTGCCTCCTTGTGCGCTTTGTAATTTTTCCTGTGAGCTCCTTTTAGCGGAGCTTTTTTCCCTCTGGTGCCTGGGGGCCTGAGCGTCCCCAGAGTGGTTAAAGACCAACTGTGCTTTGTTTCTGACAGCCAACTAGAGCTGGAGCTAACTTCCTGGACCACGTGTGTAAATCACTACATAAAATTCCAAATCCACGTGATGTGCCGTCCGGTGTTTACGAGTGGCTTCCCTTTTCTTCCTGGAGTCCAGACGGGCAGACAAGCGCCCAGGAGCCCTCCCTCTGGCCCGCTCTGCCCCCAGAGGGACTCTTGGGGGCGTCTCCACTGCTCAGCCTCGTCTCCCCGCCGAGAGTGTCAGCGCCCTCCAAGCAGCCCTGCGGTCTCCTCACGTGCTCGCCCGGCCTTGTTTCATACAGATTTAATTTCTCCCGTGGGTGGCTGCAGCCTCCGCTAGGTGTTTGCAGTGGGCGTCGTCAAATGCTTGGGGCGTCATCAAATGCTGGGGGCAGAGGTCCGCACTGCTTCTCAGTAAGCTCCCCAAACTGCCAAAGCACAGGGACCACCCTGCTGCGTTGAAGCCTCATGGGTTTTGCTCTGAAGCCTCTGGTGGAAGCGCTGTCCACCCTTGGACACCAAGGGCCACCGTCCCCAAGCACAGTGGGTGGCCCATGGTCTGAGTCTGGGGGACGGGTCTTCGACCAGCAAGGCAGCTGGGAACTTGCCCTCTGCCCTCTGGAGCAGCCTCGGGCTTCGGGCTGGGGTTCTGCCTGCTGCTCTGCGTCCTGCGCGCTAGGACGCAGGCCCACACCTTTAGCTCTTGCGATTCCACCTTAGGAATGAGCCACAGAAGTCACCAGGGCTCGAAGCGAGTGTTTGGTTGCAGGTGTCTGCGCTGCAGACTGCACCGCCGAGCCGGCCACGGCACCAGCTGCTTTAGAATCTTCCTGGGTTTTATATTCACATAAAAGACGTGGAAGTTGGAGACCAAATGGACACTTTGCTTTTCTTCTGTCAGCTCTTTTACGTTTCCCAAATCTTCCCCAGGGCAGGAGACAGTGCAGCCGACAACAGACACCCTTCAGCTGGGGTCTGGCTCTTTCCTTTTCTGCTGCCTGGTGCTTGCTGGGACGGAGGGGCCGGCCGGCGTGTCCCGTGGGAGCCACAGGTGTGTAGGGTGCAGGTAAAGTGACCTGCGAACCTGTCACTGTGGCTGTCGTGGCGAGTGTGGCCCTTTGTCTGGCCTGGAGAACAAGCCCTCTGTCTTTGTGGGATAATTAGTGCGGACAATGACCGCCGCCCCTGGGGGCTTGGGGTGCAGCGGACCAGAACGGAATCTCAGAGGCATGAAAGTCACTGTGTGGATGGTGGCTGAATGGCGACAGTTACCTTCTGAATAGATGAAATTTTAAAAACCTCTGTGCGGACGGGGAGGGCCTGCCAGGAGGCTTTGAGCCCAAGACAAAGTGACAATGGGGTTTTGTGTCTCCACCGCTCCAAGACGAAGCCTGGCGTGGGTTTGCTGCCCTGGACGACCCAGTCTCTGGACTGGACAAGCCACAGGGCAGCTGGGGCCAGTGGGGAGAGGCCCCTGCCTGCGGGGCCGCATCTCCCTCGGGCTGCAGCACCCGGGGCTGGTCCAGGTGAGCACGCGGGCTTGGAACCAAAGCAGCTCCCTTCCTGCTCCCGCCCCTAGCACGGGCCCCACACCTCCCAGACCAGGCCGCTGTGGCCAGCGGAGCTTGCCCAGGCTGGGGGGCCAGGACTTGGCCTGTGGGCCTGACCCCCGGCCTCGGACAGCCACTGCGTCCCCTCCCCTGTGCCCAGCACTCCAGGCTGCCCCGGAGTCCACCCGTGGTGCGAGGCAGGTGCTGACTGCCGGGCAGGCGCCATGGCCCTGGCCACAGGGCGCCTCCCCCAGTGAGGCTGGTCTGGGTTCTTCCAGCACAGCCTCGTCTGGTGGGAGAGGGGAGTTGGCGATGCTGTGCGGGGTGGGGGAGGAGGGAGTTGGCGATGCCATGCGGCCGCCCGGGCTGGCCCTCCGCAAGAGCCAGGATCCTTTTGCAGGTCGGTCGACGCACAGTGTCGGCACTTTGGGGGACACCGACAAGCCCGGGGCAGGTTGTCGGCCGCCTCAGCGGACAGAGTGTGCAGTGCACCCAGCCCTGGTGCGAGTTTGGGGGCTGAGGCCACTTGGGGAGGCCGTCTCCCTGTGGGGGAGGCTGGCTCGGAGCCAGCGTCTGTGGAAACGGGGTTTCCTGGCCAAAGGTCTCTGGATGGGACCTTGCGGGGTTTTGGAATCGCAGTGGGTGTGCGGAGCCTGAGCGCGGAGAGTTCCGAGAGGAAGACTGGGCCCTGGTGCCAGGAGCGCCCAGCTGTGGCCTGGGCTTGCGTGGGGCGGCAGGGAGCGGGCAGGAGGCTGCCTTGTGTGGGGCGGCTGTGACTGTTCCCACGGGGGACCCCCATGGCTTCTCAGCGCCCGGAGACGGGAGGGCTCCAGTCCAGATCCTAGCGCTGGCCGGAGGCGCTTGTCCCTCGTGACGGGGCGGCATTCTGGGCATCAGCTCCACCTGACTGCCTCGCCAGGGCCCAGAGGTGAACTTACCTCCGGACGGAGCTGCTGACAGCCCTGCCCCTGCCCGCCTGCGGCGTGTCCTGGTCCTGCACCAAGGCGGCCTCGCGGGCACCCTGCACTCCTCCCTCTGCAGGGCATCACCGCGGGAAGACGCAGTGGGGTTTAGGCGTTGGGCACTGGGGGCCGCCCGGCCCTCGCAGGTGCGCCGTGTGCCAGCACCGTCGCTCGCCACGCCTGGCCGCCGTCTCGCGGCTGGTGATCCGCGCTGAGAAACCAAGATGGCCGCACGCCCAGGGCCACGCGGAACAGGGCTGGCCGCTCACGTGGCCCAAGGCCACTCTGGCCACCGATTGGGCGCTGTGCCTGCGGAGAGTGCGGGGAGGCAGAAGGCAGGCTAGTGTTTCCGCCGTCTTCTGTTACGCTCGCGCCTTTCAAAGAGCGTCTGGGGCCGGCTGAATATGCCTCCCTCGCGCCCCGAGGCAGGAATCCCATCACAAAGGGGGCTCTTGTCCTGCACAGGCCCCTTCTGCGAAGAAAAGCCATTGTCCCCAAGCGGGGCTGCCTGGCAGGAGGTGCATGCTCCACTGCCCACCGCCGCGCCGCCCGAGAGGGGCCGCATTCAGGCCTGTCCGCTCGGATTAGCAGGGACTCACGACTCAATGTGCTGCGATATTTCATGTCCAGGGCAGCGGCTGGCTCTGGGCGGGATGAATGCCTGCTTTTGTGCGCTGAGTTATTTTATTTACATTTTTTAAACAGCTTATCAAGGTAAAAAGATAGCTTTGCTTTAAAAAAAAAAAAAAGGGCCCCCTTGGCTCCAGGCCTGCGCAGCAGTGGGAGGCAGGGCCGTTGCCGGGGTCCGCGGTGGAGCCTGGGCACCTGCCCAGCCCTCCTGCCCTTCCGAGTGGGGGGCCCAGGGGAGCCGTGGAGCACGATTCCTTAGGGTCGCTGCCCCAGCCCTCGGGGCTTCCTTGGTTGTTTTCCCAAGAGCATCGGCTCCTGGGCCTGCCTGGCCAGCGGTGCCTGCAGCCCCACCTGACCAGCGGCCAGAGGGCCGTGTCTCTTCTCAGTAGACGCCTCTCCTGTTCTCCGGGCGGCAGAGGTGAGGAAGGCCGCCGGGTGCAGGGTGGGCCCGGTCCTCAGGGCCCAGTCCTGGGCTCTTTCCTCCTATGGGGTCCTGGCCTCTCCCACCTTCTGTCATGTCTGCTCCCTGGGCCTGGGTGTGCAGCCAGTGGTGAGTCCCTGGGCCGGCAGGTGACCTCTCTGCCCGCCCCGGGCCTGCTGCCTCCGGAGTGGCCGGGCCTAGGCGGTGGGCAGCCTGGTCTGCAGTCATCTCAGAGACGCTCAGACAGAAATGACCAGGTGTGATGCTAGCAAAAGGACCACGCGGAGCCCCCATGCCCTGAGACAGAGGCCAGGCGGGGGCTTCCTGGAAGGGGAGGGTCTGCTACTAGCTACAGACCCCAACCAAGGCTGTCTCAGTGGAGCCAGGGCACCCGCTGTGGCAGGGCTGGACTGAGCAGGCTCCCTCCTGTCCTGTCCCCACCTGCCGCCAGGCAACAGGACCCCCGCGGTGTCCTCAAAGCCCTCCTGGACTCAAGAGGGCAGCCTGTGTGCAGAGAGCTCCTGCTGGGCCCAGACAAATGGGCTGGAAACCTGGAATGACCCAAGGAGAAGAGAAGGGCTGAGCTGGGCACCCTGAACCCTCTCTGGCAGTGTCGCCAGGGGACAGAGTCTCAGCCCACCTGACAGGTGAGGCCTGAGCCACACACCTGGGGAGCACAGCCTGCACCCCAGGACGGCACCCAGGCTACCCTCCTCAAGCCAAGGCTTCCTTCTAGGGCTCAGCAGGTTCTTGGACGGGTGGCCCGCTGAGGGCTGAGGTTTGGTTCTCAGAGGAGCCTGACCAGTGAGGACAGCTGGGGAGGCCGGGGGCACCAAGGGAAGGGGAGGGGAGGGAGGGCCCTGCCCTGGCCCCCTGCCTCCTGGCCTCCCCAGTCGCCGGCACTGGCCCAGGGCCTAGTCCCAAGGGGCCAGGGGAGGAGCCCATCCTCGGTTCCGCCTGCCCACGACAAAGCCCAGGTCCAGGTCGGGGCGTCGCCCAGGGAAGCGAGGCAGGAGCTCAGACGGTGGGTTACGCACGGGGGTGTGCGAGGCCCCGCCCCCGGCACTGAGGCCCCGCCCCTGGCACTGAGGCCCCGCCCCCGGCACTGAGGCCCCGCCCCCAGCCCCTGCACGGGGGCCCGCGGCCCGGCCTCCTGGCGCGGAGCCGGAATGCGGAGGCGCGGGGTCAGCGCCGCCGGGAAAGGCCCCGGTCCTGCGCCCCTACCCGCGCGCCGAGCCTTTCCCAGGCCGCTATTTTGGTCTTTGCTCCGAGCTGCGGGGGGCAGGGCGCCGAGCTGCCCCTCGGGCCGCCCTTGCGGGTTATTTTTGTCGGCGGTGGGAGCGCTACGCGGAAGTTACGGAGAGCGCGGCCGGCACGTGCGGGCGGTCGGGGCGCGCGGCGCAGGCGGGTTCGGCTGCGCCGGGAGGCAGGTGGGTGGGCGTCTGCAGGCTCCCTGAGAGCCCCGGCCCTCCCGGCACCTGACCCCCGGTGCTGCGCGGACCCCGACCCCGACCCCCGGTGCTGACCACGCCACGTGCCCCCCGCCAGCGGCGTCCACCTCGGCCCGTGTGGCCTCAGACGGGTGCCGCCGGCGTCTCGCCTTGGGCAAAGTGCTCCGCGGCGGGGCTGGCGGGAGCTCCGGGAGGGAGGGGGGCAGGTGTGTCCCCGCTTGGCAGGAGGTCGTGGCTTCACCTTGTGGCCCCGCTCCCACCCCTTGCCCCGCCGCTCACGCATCAGCAAGCCCTGACCACGACCCTGGGACCCAGGCTGCCTGGGACAGCACCCGCCACAAGTCCCTGCTGCCCCATTCAGGCCCCGCCCCAGCCTGGGAGGGCAGGGGTCACCTCCCACCTGTCCCAGCCCTGCGAAGGCCTGGCCCAGCACTGGGCCTGTCTGCCAGGCCCACCTCTCAGGGACTCCTGGACTCGGGGCCCCTCAGCCAGGCCACGTGGCTGGACGTGGCAAGGCGCCAGCTCAGCGCAGAAAGGTGGGCGACTTGTGGGCCGGGTGGAGTCTGCATCCTTGTGTTTCCCAGGCACCGTGTGGGGCAGCCAGAACTTGGTGTTGAGAGGTAAGCTCTTTCTCAGTATACACGCGTTGCTGTTAACAGCAGCACAGACCCGCAGTGCATGAGGAGGTCAGGAAATTGTTTGGGTTCACACCTGGGTAAAGCCCAGGTCTCCAGAAGCTGAGGGCAGGGCCTGAGAGGAGACCTTCAGGGGCCAGGGCTGCCCCTGAGCAAAGCGTGCAGAGCCCAGCAGGCCGTCTGCCTCCGTAGCGGGGCGTTGAGGTCCACCCGGCCCCCTGGTGAATGTGCCCCTGAAGCCCGGGAACTCCCGGGCGGGCGGGCTGGGGGCTGCCCTGCAGTGGGCACCAGCTGTCTCACTGGACACTCAGTCCTCAAGCTTCTGTGACCTTCCTCTTGTCTTCTGCCACACGTCTCTCCTCGGTGGGGAGGGACGGTCGGCCTGTCTACCTGGGAGTCTCGGGCACGTGACAGTGCTCAGACAGTTCTGTGTCTGCAGGGCCAGGCTCCTGCGCCCAGCTCCGGCTCCTTCCCTGGGGCGGGGACATGGGTGGAGCCTGCTGGTTAAGGGAGGGTGAGGACCACATGGGGGACATCCTGGTCTCCACCAACTGGTGCCTGGGGTCCGGGGGACCTCCACGGCGTGTGAAGGGGGGTGGTGGAAGGGGACTCTTGGGCTTGGGGGCTCTGCCTGAGGACTGTCCCCTTAGGGTCCTGTCCTGGGGGACGGCCCCGTCCAGTCTGAGCTCCAGGCAGCTGTGCGGCTGAGTAGGGAGTGGGGACGGGAGGTGAGGAGGGGTCTTCCACAAAGGCCCATAGGAGGGGTCTTTGTTGAGTCCTGTATCTTGCTGGGAGAATGGCCAGTGTGTCCCAAGACCCAGGGTCACAGCCAGGGACTCCCTCAGGGCCCCCTGGAAGGCCTGAGCAGCGTGGGCGTCCTGTGGGCCCGGGACAGGCTCCATGCTGGCGTACACGTGCTCCAGGAGCCGCTCACGGGCCAGGCCCTGCCGGAGGGTGTGTCCATCCCGCCTCCCCACCGTCATGACAGCTGAGCTTCCCCAGGGACCCCATTGCTCTTGGGGCCTCCAGGCCTTTGTCGTGGAGATGGGTGTGACCAGAGCCCACCGGGACAAGACCAGGGAGCACGGGCCTGTGCGCACACACGTGCAAGCGTGTGTGCACAGGGGCACCAGCCCAAGCACAGGCTGGGGTGCCAGGTGCTGAGCCACATCACCATCACAGAAATTCTGTGCTAGGGCCGGGCGCAGTGGCTCACGCCTGTAATCCTAGCTCTCTGGGAGGCCGAGGCAGGCGGATCGTTTGAGCTCAGGAGTTCAAAACCAGCCTGAGCTAGAGCGAGACCCCGTCTCTACTGAAAAT
>NW_012150274.1:1195271-1231375 GCF_000956105.1 Propithecus coquereli | reverse complement strand
AGCGAGACCCCGTCTCTGCTGAAAATAAAAAAATTAACCAGGCATCGTGGCCCACGCCTGTAGTCCCAGCTACTTGGGAGATTGCGGCAGGAGGTTCGCTTGAGCCCAGGAGTTTGAAATTGCAGTGAGCTGTGACAACATCACGGCACTCTAGCCCGGACAACACAACGAGACCTTGTCTCAAAAAGAAGATGAAAAGCAAAAGCAAAGATGATTCTTTAAAGCAGCAATAAGACCTGGAAATAATGCCACTGAAGCACCTTACAAAGTAGCTTACATACTCGGGGAAAAAGGGAAGCCATTCAGCGATGTGGGAACTGTGAAAGAATGCACTGTCCAAGTTGTAGGATGCTTAGACCCCAATAATGTTTCAAAGTACGAACAACTGCCTCTCTCAAGGAGAACCATAACTGATCGGCAGCGTGAATTAGCTTCAACTTAACAGAACAACTTCAGGCAACACTTCAAAAGGAAGATATATATTATTGAGTCGCTTTGGACGAATCAACTGATACCACTGACTCGGTGCAGGTTTTAATTCGGGTGAGAAAATTTTCTTTGCTACAGAGAATTACTCACTTTGGGCATTCTTGTGAACAGAGCATGGGGAATAAATATCTTCAACAACTTTCAAGATAAATGTCATGAAGTTGGACTGAATTTGGTAAATTTAGTGAATGTAGATACAGAAGGTGCACCTTCCATGACAGGAAAATATGAAGGGTTTATTGCACAGATTTAAAAAAAGTATTAACAGATCCAGATGCTCTCATTTCTTTTCATTGTATCTTGCATCAACAAAATCTCTGTGCTAAAGCCGATATTTTAAGTGACACTTTACAAAAAGTTATAAGGATTGTTAACTGTATTCATACAAATGCAACGCGGCATCATCGGTTTTGTAACGTGCTAAAGTTGAACAGTGAAGTATTCAGTGTGGATTTGCCGTGTCATTCCCTGGATATCGCGGGGACAGGTGTCAGCCAAAATTTTGTCTCTGTGAGAGAGATAGTTAAATTTTATGGAGAACAGCATCAGCAATGCCAATTACTGAAAGAAGATTTCTATAGGAATGCAGCATTTCTGTGTGATAATGTCAAATCGCAATGAGTTGAATATTTCTTTGCCAGGTAAAACTAGGTCTATATATGATATGTGGCAAAAACTCTAAGCATTTTTTAAAAGCTATCTTTTTTCAAAACACTTCTTCAAAAGGAAATTTCGGGTAAACATTTTCCCCAGTTAGCAAAGGTCATTGATGAGCAGGATGATATATGCGAATCATTTGAAGAATATGCAGCTGTTATAGACCTATTAATATTAGTTGGAGAATATAATGAAAGGTTCACTGACTTTGAGAATCATGACATCACACCCAAATTAGCATTTCGGCCTCACCGAGTTGATATCTCCAAGGCCCCTAAAGAACTGCAGATGGAATTGATTGAGCTCTCAGTAGATGGTATTTTAAAGTCCTTGTTTGATGCTGAGAAAGATCCAGTTGGAATATGGAAAAATGCAGTGGAATACCCACGCCTCCAGCAACATGCCTGAAAATGCTCTTGCTTTTCAGCCCTGACGGCTGCGAATCCGCATTCTCCTGCCTGAGCCAGAGCAAGACGCCCTTAAGGTCGCAGATGACTGACGCCCATCTAGAGGATCGAGTGAAACTGTGGACCTCCACGCTGCAACCACATATTGAAATGCTTTCCAACAAAAAGCAGACACGACACAGTCTCTAAAAGATTAGTTAACTTTAAAATTAACAGTTTTCATTTTTTGAAATTACTAAGTACATACTAGAGTTTTACAAAATAATGTACATTTTTAAGTATATCTAATTGAAGTTTCTTGAATGCAGCCTTATTTGAGTACAGCTATTAAATAAATTAATGCGACCTCCCACCCCTGTTTTAGATCTTTTGAACTTCAATATGAATGTCAGAATCGGCCTGTTAATTTCTACCCCAAAAAAACCCGCTGGGATTTTTACTGGGATTGCACTGAAACTATAGATGAATTTTGGGGGAAATTACATCTTAACAGTATTGAGTCTTCTGATCCGTGAATATGGTGTATCTCTCCATTTATGTAGGTCCTTCGTTTCTCTTACAGTCTTTTACAGTTTTGTAGTTTTCAGTGCTGGCTTCTCAGAGCTGCAGCAAGACGGCCCCACCCTGCTGCAAAGCCACCGGCGGCCGGGCCTGGCTGCTCCTTGGAGCCACGCCGGCAGGAGAGCACAGCCAGGACCGAGGCCTCCGACCAGTCCTGCACGTGCTGACTCACGCCGTGTTGGAGCGGGGAGGAGGCAGGAGAAAACTTAAACACAAAGGCTGTCATTAAAATCTTTAGAGAGATGCTGTCTGTCAGTTTCAGATGCTAGGACAGAACTCTGGTGAATGAAAAATAAAGTGGGAAAAATGAAAAGCTCAAGGAAAGGTTTGGAAGATAAATTTGATGGCTTCCAACAGGAAGCACGGAAGGAATAAAGCAGAAGAAGGAAAGTCAGAAAAGGCAGAGAACAGCCGCGGCTGCCAGGAAGGTCCAACGTGCGAGCACCCGGAGCTCCAGGAAGCGCGAACGGAGAACACGGAGGGAGGAGGCTGAGGTCTGAGCGCAGCCGGGGTCTAGACGGAGGGCGCAGGAGCCGGGCTTGGCCGGTGTGTGCAGCGGCCACAGAGCGGCTGTGGACGGGCCCACCCAGGCAAGGTCATTTCAGCAGAACTCCCCACCCGGCGTGAGCAGGACACAGACCCGCCTGGACGTGGGCCGTGTCCAGAGACATGCCACGTACCCTATCTTGGGAAACTTCTAGCAGCTATGCTTTCCCACAGCCCGGGAAGCGGAGGACGTGGACCCCGCGCAGGAGGGGTGTGGGTCAGTCCCGGACTGCCCGGGGGCGGGAGGAGCTGCGTGTGAGGAGTGCGGGGGAAGCGGGCTCGGCCCTCAGGACAGGACTGAGAAGCCGGGACCAGGCGGGCGCCGACCGCGAGGGTGACAGGAGAACGCGGCTTAGCGTGGACGACAGGCGTGGCCGTAGCGTAGCTAAGGCGGGACGCACACATTTGACTAAGAACTCCCATACTGCTGCGACGTTCTGGGAGGACACCTTCCGTGGTGAAACGTCCACAGAAAACACCCAAAGCGAGCTATCTCGAGGTCACGATACGAGGGTGTGATCCGGAAACGTGGCGGCAAACACTCGACCACTGTGAAGTCGACTGCGCGGGGCTGGGCGCGGGCGTGTGGTCCGCGTCTTCCCACAAACCACAGTGCACGCACGTGACTTTGACGAAAATGAAAACCTTAAAACGTGAACCTACAGCAGCGACGAACGGAGCGGTGCCCTCGGACCGGGCAGGTGCTGGGACAGGTGCACCACGGCGCCCAGTGAGTCCGGCCTCCGGACGCTCCTGCCCGGCAGGCGAGGGGCTCGAGGGAGGGGTCGTGGGCCCACCACCTCCCAGGCCGCTCCGGAGGGGGTCGGTTCTCACACCTGCCTGTGTGGTTCGGGGCCGTCCCGTAACACCGGTGGGGGCCAGACCCTCTCTGTGCCCCTCTGTGTGTCGTCTGGCCGACACGTTGGGTTTTGTTTGGGTTCTGCAGTGTTCCCGCGTCCACCACGCCAAGGTTGCTGCCGGATCTCTGTCAGCGCGGTGCCGTATCCAGAAGGCTTCGGACAAAGCCTCCCACTGGCAAAGTGATGGGTAAATCCTGGAAATGTCAGGAAAGCCGCTTTCCGTCTGCAGATCTAAGAGTAAGTCGCCTCTGCAGCTGCACTCGTGCGGCCGGCGTGTGCGCTTGGTCCTCCGTCCTCCCTCCTCCCTCCCTCATGCACTACCCAGAGGTTCCCCAGCGGCTTAAAGGGGTGACGGCCCTTCAGTGTCCTGCGCAGGAGGCGGTGGAGGCCCCTTTCCTGCCTCGGCGGCCAGGCGGTTGGCACAGCCGGGGAGGAAGCACACGTGGCTCGAAACCCCACAATGTCAGGAAGGGCCCTGCCCTGGAGAAAAGGCAGGAAGGCCCTGGAGGGAGCCCGCGGCCCCCAGGGACACCTGTGCAGAGGCCCAGGCTGCACAGCACAGGTGGCAGGGACGAGCCCCCCGGGAGGCCTGGGGGCCAGGGCTCGCTGGAACGGCAGGTGCCGTCCCGGGGCTGAGTGGAATCACCCAGAGCAGAGGCTGAGGCCAGTGGGGAGGGGTGGGTTCAAGGGTGAAGGTCGAAGACAGGGCTCGAAGCCACACACAGCCCCCCGGCCCATCCCCAGGAGCGGAGCCAGGGCAGGAGGCGCGACTCCTGCCCTCTCTTCCAGCGCTGCGTCCCCAAGGCCGTCACCAGCAGTGCCCCGCGGCCCTGGGCCCTGTGCCCCCAGCGGTTGGTGGAGGTTCACGTGCAGGAGGGGCCTGGGGCTGGGCCTGCCACAGATTCTGACTGAGCACCCGTGGGGGGGACGGGAAGGAGCCCGGACAGCCCGTCTGCTCTCACAGCCACACCGGGTGTCCAGGCCGGCCAGGCCTGACCGTCTGCGCACAGACCCCAACCCCTGCCAAGCTCTGCCCCACTGCCAGACACCCACCTGGCTCTGGACGGGCCCGGGAGACCAGAACTCTGTCTGGGTGCACCAAGCCCTGCCCGGGACCTGGGAAAGCCTGCGCCGTGTGGCTGAGAGGAGCCCGCAGGCCTTGGGGTGCGGCCCATGTGCCCCAGTGGTGGGTGCGGCCCACACAGCCCCCTGGCTGGCTCCCCAGGGCCACGGGCTGGCAGAGGCTGCTCGCGGACACAGCGCAGAGCTCTGGGGCGCAGGGGAGGCCGAGGGCAGTGCGTGTGGGCGGGGCAGAGGGGGGTCCCCCAGGCCCAGGCCGGGCTCAGGGCTGAGGGCTGGTCGTGGGCCCAAGGGCCCTGCTCCCAGCAGATGGTGCAGCGTCGGCCGAACCAGCCCTAGTGGCATCCGGCCGGGGCAACGCTGAGCTGCCGGGGGTGCCGGGGCGGGGGACTGAGTCACCGGAGAGGAACGCAGGCCCCCTGGGCGAGGCCCGGAAGGCCAGTCCCCCTGGGTGCCAATGCCGAGCCTGCCGGAAGGGCAGCGGACATCCTGAAGAATGCGGACGAGTTTCCGCATATTGTCATCCACGTGGGAACCTGCAGCCCGGGGAAGCGGCCCGGCTAGCAACTCCTCGGGACGGAGGGTGGCCGGGGGGAGCTCAGAGCCCTGGGGAAGGCACAGTACCCCACTCGTGCCAACTGGTGACCTCAGGGACTTGAAGACTCCACCGGGAGTGAGACCCTCCGACGGGACCATGGCGCCCACGCAGCGGGGAGCTGAGGGGTCCTGCCAGGTCGGGGCCACTCTGGTCCTGCCGGGGCACAAGTGTGGGCCACCACCAGACAGGAGAGAACTCAGCCGCGTGAGGACAAAGCTTCTCCGGGCCTCCTGGGTCACAGCTGCCCCAGGGCTGCCTGCCCTCTGCTCTTGGAACCCTGGGGCCACCCTGGGGCAGAGAGGGCAGGAGGGGAGAGGTTTGGAGTGGGCTCCACGGGGCAAGGAGCAGAGGGCCAAGGAGCAGGCCAGACAGAGGTTCTAGAAAACACCTGGTCTTGGGTGCAGAGGCAGTGACGTGGAGGAGGGGCTGCTGGTGGACCCTGGAGAACAGCAGTGACGGGGATGGGGGCCAGGCCAAGAGGGGATGGGCAGCCCTTCTTGGTGACGCCGTCTAAGCCAGCTGGTCACTCGGAGCCTCCGGCCAGTCCTGAGCCTCAGGCAGGACCGGCCCTGGGTGGATGCCCCTCCCCTGGAGGGCTCAGAGCCGGGTGTGCCACGGTCTGTGGGGGTCCCTGGGGCAAAGCAGGGGGCACAGAGCATATCGCTGTCCGGTCCTCAGCTGACACTGCACACGAGGCTGGTGGGGAGGAGCCTGTGGCTTCGGAGCAGGCAGCCTCTCGCCGTGACCTGGCCACAGCCGCCCGGTGTGCCCTGGACCTCTCGCTGCCCAAGGAGCTGCGGCCCCGGCTGCGAGCTCCGCTCCAGGAAGATGGCTCAGGCTGTGACATCACTGGTCACAGACACCAGTGGCTTGAGAATTAGAAAACAAGACAAAGAAGCACAGCCTGCACAGCCTGCGAGCCCGGCAGGCCTGGCTCCCTCCTGCTGCCAGATCCCGTGGCTGGGCTGAGCGTCCTGTGGTCTTGGGGCAGACGGTGGCCGGCACCGCCTGGGAGGAGGGGCGGCAAGTGCACAGGCCTCGCTGGCCGGAGCCGAACTGCGCAGGTGTGAGGGGAGGAGCCTGGGAAGGCAGACCCCAGAGACCCCCACCACCACGCAGGCCCCCGTGCTCCCCGCCCCTCCGGTGCCGCCAGCTGTGCTCCTCCCGGGGCCGGCAAGGCTGACTCGAGGCTCACGGAGCTGCACAGGAACGTGAGGGACGGTCACCACCGGCTGCCCCTCGCCAGGGAGGACATCCACTTCCCAGCCTCGCGGGAGGGCCGGGCCAGGCACGAGGACCAGCTCCCGCGGGTGCAGGTGCCGCCCGGGGCAGGCTCCCAGGGGCGCGTGCGTGTTGAGGACGTGTCGGAGAGACGTGGAGCCGGCAAGGGCTCTGGGCACTGGTCCAGAGCAGGGCTGGGCACAGCCTGGGTGCTGGCGTCGACAGTCCTCCTGCGAGCCTGCCGCAGGTGCCGCGGGACCTCCGCTTTACAGACGGCCCGAGACCAGCCCACAGGCACTCAGCGCTGCACGAAGACCAGGCTCCTGGCCCGTGGGTAGCCAGGCCTCCCTCTCCGGCCCCGCCGCGCAGAGCCAGGGGCGGCCAGGGCACTGGGCTCAGCACCGCAACCCCAGCCCCCGGCGTGCGGAGGACGCACCTCCCCAGACAGGCCCTGCAGATCCCGGTCGGCCATCGGCCATGCTGCTCGCACCTGCCTCTCCGCCCGCAGCCCAGCAGGGGGTTGGCGTGGAGACCGTCGTTCACTGCGGCAGGTGGCACAGGCCTTCTCTCTGCTGATGGCCGGGCTCCCTCCAACCCCTGCATCACCAAGCTGGGTGGCGGAGCCCCCGGGTCCCTGCCCAGTCCAGGAGGGGACGGGCGGCTCTCCTCTGTCCAGCCCCTTCCCTTCCGCCTGCCCTGGGAACGGTCCTGGGTGCACCTGGGGCCGGGGAGACAGTGCCCATCGCAGCCTGCGGGTGCCCGCGTGTCATGGGATGGCAGAGGACCTGGGGCCTGCGTGCACCCTGCCCCACCTTGGCCCACAGGGAGCAGATTCGGGCGGCGTGGACTTGTGGCCAGAGCACAGGCAGGGGCGGGCAAGGACCCCTCTGTGGTCCTGGGGGCCCCTCACACCACAGTGCCCCAGTGGGGTCTTCCACGCGGGCTGGCAGGGGTCTGCGGGTCCAGGACTTGCTTCCTGGCCACCTGGCCAGACCCCGGTCGGGGCAGCCACAGTCTCCAGGCCCCAGAGCAGGGCCCGGCCGGGCTGCTTCGCAGGGGGCCCGGGAGGGTGCAGGTGTCCCCAGCCCATGCAGCCGGCGCCTGGCATGGTGGCATTTTCCCCCAAACCTATGCTCTGGGCAGTGCCCTTGGGGGTCGAGGTGTTAACCCCGGAGCTGGCCCAGGTGGGTGGGACCCACAGCCCTGGGACCCCACACCTGTGCTTGCTGCGTCCTCTCCCCTCCCCTCCCTGCACTGGCCCTTCCCAGAGCCCCCACCAGCGGGGAGCACAGGCGCGGGAGGGTGCGGGGGCCTCCTCCCCCCAGGCCGGTGCCTCCCCTGCAGGGTGTTTTCTTGGCGGTTGTGAGTGGTGCATGTGCCGGCCCAAAGTGTGCACAGGGCCAGGGGCTGAGGGGCCTGAGCCCCTGGTGTGGCAGGCGCTGGGCAAGGCCCTGGGCAGGGCGCAGCGACTTGGACAAGGGCCGCTGCGTGAGGGGCAGCTCGTCCGCGCAGGTGTGTGGGGCGGCAGGGCCAGGGCAGGAGTGAGCCCTCAGCACCGCGGGCCCTCTTGTTCTCTGCCCACTGGAGGCTGAGGCTGACCCTGCCTGCCCGGCTGCCAGCACCCACTGCCTCCCAGAGGTGCCCGAGCCGGGTGCCGAGAGCCCGCCCACCTCCGCCCCTCGGGGGACCTGGCTGAGAGACAGAGACCCAGGCGCAGCCAGAGGCCGGGAACCCAGGAGCCGCCCAGCCTGCAGGAGGCCTCAGCCACACCCAGGCCGGCGGGCGAAGGCTCCTGTGGTCCCTGCGTCACTGGGGAGGTGGGTCACTGTCCAGAAGCCCAGGTGTGAGGGAGTCTCAGCTCCCCTGGGCTGGGCCCTGCTCCCTGGAGTGAGAGGGGAGCAAAGCCGTGGGTGGAAGCAGCGGTGAATTTCCTGGGCGCCCTTCCTGGGGGCCAGTGCCCAGGAGGAAGCCACGCCCTCAGGCCCCTCCCGACACAGGGCCTGGCGTGCCTCCTCCGTGGTCCAGGGCAGCATCTGGCCACAGCCCCGGAGGCCCCTGCCCCGCCCCGGTGCACACATGACCCCCAGACACACGTGTGGAAGCCCCACCAGCGTGAGCACTGGGTGAACTCATTTCATCTGCCTACGTCTCTGCTGTTTTCTGCACAGAGTCCACGGTGTTTGCGACACTCTTTATTTTTTTATTTCATTTTATTTTTTTGAGACAGAGTCTGGCTCTGTTGCCCGGGTTAGAGTGAGTGCCGTGGCGTCAGCTTAGCTCACAGCAACCTCCAACTCCTGGGCTCAAGCGATCCTCTTGCCTCAGCCTCCCAAGTAGCTGGGACTACAGGTGTGCGCCACCACGCCCGGCTAATTTTTCTATATATTTTTAGTTGTCCAGCTAATTTGTTTCTATTTTTAGTAGAGACGGGGTCTCGCTCTTGCTCTGGAACTGGTCTGGAACTCCTGAGCTCAAACGATCCACCCGCCTCGGCCTCCCAGAGTGCTAGGATTACAGGCGTGAGCCACCGCGCCCAGCCTTGCGAGACTCTTTAAAGTAAAAGAGAGAGGAGGCCCCCAGCCTCAGGGCCTCTGCTCCCCACACCGCGGAGGTGGCTGTGACCAGGGGCCCGACACAGGTGCCCGTGGCTGAGGGTGAGGGTGAGGGTGCCACTCCCAGGTCTGCGACTGCATGCCCCAGAGCAGGCACAGAGCCCCACTCTCTGGGTGTGGACACACTCTTGCTGGGCGATGACGAGGACCGCCACGGGGTGGCTGAGGGGAGCACATGGGGAGGGATTGGGGTCCTCCCACGGTGCAGCCATCCCCAGCGCTGCCCTCTTCCCTCTGGCCCACCTGCAGCTCCCACCTGTGCCAGGCAGGGCCCAGGACAGTGTGACCAGGACGCAGAGGCTGGGGAAAGCATGTTCAGAGTGGCAGGGATGGAATGGCTGGGGCCAAGTGGCTGGGATGGCCCCGTCCCCACCTCGCCATCCTGCCAACGGATTTGCAGATGTAACTAAGACTACTCATCAGCTGACCTTAAAAGCGAATGATGACCTTATCTGGGTGGGCCTAGTGTAATCGCAGGAGCCTTTAACAGCAGGGATGGAAGGTAGAGGAACATAGATTCAAAGCACAGGATGGATTCGGTGCAGCGTTGCTGGCTTGAAGATAAGGGAGGGACCTCAGTCCGACAGCCGCGAGCCACTGGCTTCTGCCGACCCCTGACTGCGCCTGGAAGCAGGGTCTTCCCCAGAGCCCCCAGATGGGAGCCCAGCCACCAACTGACGTCAGCCTCAGAGACCCTAAGCAGGGAACCCAGCTGAGTCCACCTGGACTTCCGAGCCCCACAGAGCTGTGTTGTAAGTTGTTAAGCCCCCAGTAAGTTGTCATGGCAGCGTTAGAAAAATAATACAGACTTTGGTACCAGGAGTGGGGTGCCACTGTGCAAATAGCTAAAAACATGGAAGTAGCTTTGGAATCCAGCAGCGGGTGGAGACTGGAAGAGTTTTGAGCATCACGATGGAAAAAGCCTACGTGGCCCTTAGTGGAAATGTGGACATTAAAAGCTCCGAGGGTCAAGAAGCAGAAACAGGTCTGGGTGAGAGCAGCTGGAACAGACATTGCTGAGATGCTTAGTCCCGGGAACATAGAACTATGAGTTTTTCAGACCAAAGATACATCCCAACGTCCTCCCTGAGGGGCACAGGAAGTGGTTATTGGTGTTTATTCTTCATGACATACTGCAGAGGTCCAGGACAGACCCTGAACCCTCCACTCGTGTAAATACTAGTTACAGATAATTTTACCCGTGCTTTTTTCTAATTACTTTTAACTTGTTCCTATCTCCTAGGTCGTCTTACCCAAACTCTTAATGAATCCTGTATTTTTTTTTTCTGAGACAGAATCTCTCTCTGTTGCTCCAGGCTGGAGTGCCGTGGCGTCAACCTAGCTCACACCAGCCTCCAACTCCTGGGCTCAAGCATCCTCCTGCCTCAGCCTCCTGAGTAGCTGGGACCACAGGTGTGCACCATGACGCCTGGCTAATTTTTCTGTTTTTAGTGGAGACAGGGTCTCGCTTTTGCTTAGGATGGTCTCGAACTCCTGACCTCAAGGAATCCTCTGGTCTCGGCCTCCCAGAGTGCTGGGATTACAGGTGTGAGCCACTGTGCCCGGCCAAATTCTGTATTTTAGTACATGCTCTACAAAGTAATGTGGCTTTATTTCACACTGATTTGTTTTCTGTAGCTTCAAGAATTATTTGCTCATGTGAACATTCTGGACAACCGGTCGAATATGTGTCCACCTAAGTCATGTCTGCAACGATCTCACAGATGCAGACAGAGCTCTTCAGGTGTTTGCTGGAGAGAACATTTTGAGCAGGGAAACGATGGCAGCCTTTTGTCTGTTCTTGCCTGTTCTGTGTGTCTTTTCCAAACGTGTTTCCTAGTAAAACTCGTGAGTAGAGGAGTTAGTTGTTTTATATAAGGGTTATCCTTTGGGTTTAATTTCCTATGCCTCTCATGATGAGCACGATTAATGGATTTATAAACGTTTTTAAAATGAAAATGGAAAGAAAAGAACGCCCCATGAGAGTGCGAAGGGACGCGAGGAACATGGCGTTGCAAACGGAGGAAGGAGGCTCCTCGCTGCGCGGTGGCGGGAAGCGCAGTGGCGTTGTGCCTGCAGTGGGCGGGGGAGACGTTGACTTCAGCGAGGAGATCTCCAAGTGGCGCAAAGGTGTGGCCTGGCTGCTTCTCACGGCTTACGGGAAGCGTGAGAGGAGAGAGAGCAACCGCGGGAAGAGCCCTCAAACCAAAAGGAACCAGGACCTGGGAAATTCTCAGCCTGTCCAGACGACAAAAGACGCTAAAATATGTGATCACTTCCAAAAGCGCGACATCTACAGAGGGGAAGCCGCGTGGCTGGACGAGGGCGCGAGGTCGGAGTGCACGGCACAGACGTGTGAGCCCCGAGGGTCTCCTCGCTCCAGCCAGGGCTCCGGAAAGCCTCAGTGCTCAGCCCTCTCGGCGGACGCCAAGTGGGAGACGTTTGTCCCCAATGTCCCATGCTGCTCACAGTCCTGTCGCAGACACGCTCCCACTATCGTAGGACATCTGTTAACATGTATTTCACGTGAAGTGTAGTTCACGGAGCACGCGGACCCTGCCGCCCTGAGAACGGCCTGCGCACCACGCCGGTCCTGGCTGGCGTCTGGGAACCCGGCTGGTGAGCGGCTCCCTGACTGATCTGAGCCTTTCCCAAAGGAGGAGGGTGGCTCGCTGGGCCGGGGCTGCGCAAAGTGGGTTACGCTGGAAGTCTGGAATTTTGGTACGTGCCAGTCAGAGAGGGTCTGTGTGACCACCCCCAGCAAAACCTCAGGGGCTTGAGTCTCTAATGAACATCCCAGGGAGACGACACTTCACTTCACACGTGTTGTTACAGCTTGTTGGAGAAATTAAACACATCCGCGCCTCTGCCCTCTGCAGACACTTCTCGTATCCTGTCGCTGTGTTGAATCTTTGCTGTGAGCCGACCATGTGCTGAGCCTGTGAGTCCCGGATCGCCGAGTGCGACATGGTCTTGGGGACCCTCGACACACGCTGGAGTCTGCGTGACGCCGTGCTGTCCCGGTTCCTCCAGCTTCATCGCTCGTCTTCACGTCTAGCGGGCCCCGCCTCGTCCTCCCCCCCGCCTTTGCCCTCTGCACAGACTTAGAAACGGTTGGCCCAGGGGTTTTGCTGGGAACTGCATTAACTCTACAAATCAATTTACAGAGAAGTGACATTTTTAAAGTATTGTCTTGTATCCATGAATATTTATCTGACTTTTCTCTAACACACATTTAACAACCTCCATAAAGATCCTACACGTCATTTGTTAGATTTCGTCCCAGGAACTTTATATTTTTGCTGCTGTGTTTATTTTCTGCTGATGCGTGGAACTGCAGCTGACCTTCCCGAATCAGTCTCACGTCCAGCAGCCTTGCTGCACGCTCCTGAACTTCACCGAATCGGCTGTCAGCGCTCTGGGGTTCTCTCTGTAGACGTCATCTGCAAACAGTGATCGTTCTGTTACACTTCTGCCTTTCCCGCCCTTGTAGCCTTTATTCCTTTCCTTGTTACGTTAGGATGTCCATGGCCGTGTTGTGTGGGAGTGGTGGCCGTGGCCATCCTTGTCTGGTTTCTGATTTAAAAGGGGGTTTCCGACGTGAAGTGCGACGTCGCTAGAAGCCCCCCGATTCCAGGTTTGCTGTACGATTTTACCGTGGGTGAATATTGGATTCTGCCTAACGCTTTCTCTGCAGCTGTTGAGATCATCGTAGGCTTTTTCCTTTACTCTGTGAATGTGATGGACGACATTATTAACATTTTAAATTTGCGACTAAACTTGCATTTCTCGGTTAAATCCCGCTCGGCCTTGCGCTCTGTGTGCGTGGTGCCTTTGGCCCGTGCCGCTCGTTTAGGAAGCGTGTCTGTCCGTGTGAGCGTGTCCGATGCGTAATTTTCCTTTCCTCATTTTTCTAGCCTCGTAAACAACCTGGGGAGTTTTCCCTCTTTTCTCAACTCTGAGTAATATTTAAATTCTCTGCTGCCGAAACGTTGGCTAACTTCCTACGTGAGCCTCCGGGCTTTGTGTCTTCTTTGGAAAGGATTGTCTGCTGCTGGTTTCCACTGATACTGGTGGAGCCACGTAGCTGTCTGCACGCTCTCGATCACTTTTGGGGATTTATAATTTCCCGGAACGTGCACGCTTCACCCGGCAGTTCGCGGGTGCGCGGTTGCTGCCGACGCTCCGTGAGCCCCCCGCGTCCGGGCTGCGCTCACGTTTCGCTCCAGCCGATGCTGCCTCGAGCCTTTCCCTGTGATCCGCAGAGACGTGTCCGCTTAATGCCTTTTAAAATAACCGTGTTTGGCTCTGTTGCTCCTTTCCATGGCGTTTTTGGTTTCTGTCTTATTAATCCTATTATTATCTTTATAATTTCCTTCCGTCTGCTTTCTTGGGGCTGTTTCCAAGCGGAGTGCTCAGCCCTTTAATTTCAGCCTTTTTTATTTTATGACATAAACATTTAAGGCCATAAATTTTTCTCAAAGTGCTGTTTTCACTACATTCCGTCAGTTTTGATAAGTAGCGTTTTCATTGTTTTTTAGTTCTGATAATTTTGCAATGTCCACTATAATCACTTATTTGACTTAAGAGTTCTTTAGAAGGCTGCTTTTCGATCTCAGAAAGCGTGGAGATTTGGGGATTTTCAGTTATCTTTTTAAGAATGATTTCTAACTTAACTGAAGTACAGTTAAGGAATATGGTCTGTATACTTCCAATTTTGTAACTTTGTTAAGATTTGCTTTGGGCCAAGTAGATGATCCTTGTGTAAATGTTCCACGCGGACTGTAACAGGATACAAAGTTTTCCCTCCCTCCCTCCCTTCCTTCCTCACACACACACACACACACACACACACACACAGCAGGTCAATGCATCGCTCAAATCATTGTCACCCTATTTCATTACTTTTCTGCCTGATTCTCTCAAACACTAAGAGAGCTGTACTGATGTCGCCTATGACAGTAGATTCAATAAATTCTTGCAGTTGTGTCAGTATTTGCTTTTTGTGTTATTAGCTGCGTATGCATGCGATTATTAAAGTTCTTATGTCTTCCTGTTGAGAGAAATCTTTTATAATTATGAGGCGAAACTCTTTGATTCTATTCATGCTCTTTGCCATAAAGTTTATTTTAACTCGTATTAATACCTTTTCCCCAACATTCTTTGGTTAGTATTTGTACATCATTTTTTCATCCTTTTACTTGCGATCTTCTTTTACTCGGACATTAGGTGTATTTCTAGTAAACTGCTTCTAGCCAGGTTTTTAAAAAAATTATCTGACAATCTTTGCTTTTTAAGTTATTAGTTTAGTCCAGTTAAATCTATTGTCACTACTGATATAATTTGGGTGTAGCTGGACTATCTTAATTTGTGCTATTTGTCCAACTTTTTATGTTTTTTTTTTCTTCTTTCTTATATGCTTTTAGCCTTTGAAACTTCATTCTCTTTTTCCCTCAATTAGTTTGAAACTTATAAATTCTATTTCTGTTAGGGGTCACCCTCGAAATTTTAACATTTATATTTGAGTTAATAATATCTAAAGTTAAAGTTAAAGGGACCTTAGATCAATCTGGCTTTGTTAGCTTACCTGCTGTTATTTTCCAGCATTTTAACACAATGTTGTTTTTCTTAATTCTACAAATTAGACATAATCATAACCGAGTCTTTTAGAATTGATAATATATGGGCCACTTTTTGCATGACAGACCTTCCTTCAAGAAAAAAACTCCTTCTTGCTACAGAGTTTCTTTTGCTACGTCCTTTAATTGGGGCCATTTTTCCCTGGGAAAAAACTCTCTATTTTCTCTCTGTTGAAAGAGAGCATTGCTGGGTTTATAGCCGTAGTCTGACAGCACTTGGAAGACAACCACTGTCCCTGGCTTCCATCGTTATCCCTGAGCAGTCTGCTGTGGGTCCCCCGCCACACCTGCGCGGCCAGCCTGCTATTCCCTGACTGCCTTCTGTTTGGTTCTTTCCCTGTGTTTACTTCATTTGCCACTTGTTTTTATTTTTGCTTTTTATTCATCATGTAGGTGTGTATTTGTTATCACCACAAAGTAACTACTTGCTTTATTTCCTTTTTTCCTTTACTTTTTTTGTGGTAAAATATACAGACATAGCATAAAAATTACCATCTTAATAACCATTTGTAACTGTACAATTCGGTGGCATTAAGTACATTCACAGTGCTGTGTGACCATCACCACTATCTATTTCCAGAACTTTTTCATCATCCCAGATGAAAGCTCCGTACCGGTAAACAATCGTGCTCTGTCCCCACCCCCAGCCCTGGTGGCCACTGCTCCGCTCTCTGTCCCTGTGACTCCGCCTGTTCCAGGGACCTCTTGTGAGTGGAATCGTGCAGTGTCTGTCCTTTCGTATCATCCACGGGGCAGCAGGAGTCACAGTTTTCTTCCTTTTTAAGGCTGAATGATGTTCTGTTACGTGTATACACTGCGTTTTGTTTAGCCCTCCTCTGTGGGCGGCCGCGAGCTGTCTCCCTCGCGTGGCTGCCGTGAACGGTGCTGCCACGAGTGTGGCTGCCCAGGTGTCTCCCGAGTCTCTGCTTTCAGTTCTTCTGCGTCTCTGCCCAGCAGTGGGAACGGTGCAGCGTCCGGCGATTCTGTGTTTCCCTTTCTGAGGAGCCGCCACCCGCGTCCCACGGTGGCTGTGCCGTGCGTGAGGCCTCCAGTTCCTCCATATCTTTGCCGACACTTATTTTCCTTTTTATTTTTTCCCCATGAAAGCCGTCTCCCCGCCCCACCGAAAAGCCATCCTAATGGGTGTGCAGTGGTATCTCACTGTGGCTTTGATTTGCATTTCCCCGGTGACTAATGATCTTGAGCATCTTTTCATGTGCTTATAGCCACTTGGGTATCTTTGGAGAAATATCTGTTTAAGTCCTTTGTCAATTGTTAAGTTGGATTATTTGCTTTTTTGTTGTTGAGTTATAGGAGTTCCTTCTATATCCTGGGTTTTAATCCCTGATCAGGTATGTGATTTGCAACCACCATTTTCTCCATTCTGTGGGGCTTTCACTAACAGTGTCCTATGATGCACAAAAGGTTTTAATTTTAATGACGTTCAGTTTATCTGTGTTTTTCTTTTGTCGTCTTTGCTTTGGTGGCGTAGTGAAGAAATCATTGCCAAAGGCAATGCCACAAAGCTCTCCCCATGTTCTAAGGGCTTTATGGTTCTAGCTCTTACCTTTTCCATTTGGTCTTACATTCCCCAAACATATTTAATGGTTTTAAGGAACCAATCTGAACATACAGCTATAAAAGTGTCCGACACCTTCACCCACTGTGCGCTTCGTCTCCCTGTGACATGTTGGAGCCTTCATTGGCTCCCGCGTCCTTTTGACATGACGTTGTGGTCTCTAGTCACATCTTCGCTTTCTGATACGATGAGATATTCCGGCTTCATTATCTGCATTTCTGCCTCAGACCTGGAATCTGCCATTTTTCCGAAAAGCTCTGGTTCCTTTTATTGTAAAATGTATTTAGAAACTAGTCTGGGCACAGGGTGCTTGCAGGGATGGGGTTGGTTTCTGTTGCCAGGCCTTTGGTGGGCAGAGTGATGAAATACATTTCAAGAATATATGCAACGTGGGCCGGGCACGGTGGCTCACGCCTGTAATCCTAGCACTCTGGGAGGCCGAGGCAGGTGGATTGTTTGACCAGTTCAAGACCAGCCTGAACAAGAGCGAGACCCCGTCTCTACTAAAAAAATAGAAAGAAATCAGCTGGACAACTAAAAACATACATATAAAAAATTAGCCGGGCATGGTGGCACATGCCTGTAGGCCCAGCCACCCAGGAGGCTAAGGCAGGAGGATGCTTGAGCCCAGGAGTTTGAGGCTGCAGTGAGCTGTGATGATGCCACTGCTCTCCAGCCTGGGTGACAGAGCAAGACTCTCTCAAAAAGCAAACAAACAAAAACAGTATCAATACTGTCACCAACAATAAGATTATTGGAGATTATTTTTCACTTTTGATGTGTAGTACAGCTCCCTAGAGATACATGGTTGATTTACTGTGTTTTCAAGTCTCTTGAGATACTTCCTGTGTGTTTTATTCTATTTTATTTTCGTATTGAGGGATTGCTTTTTAATTTCGTTTGTATTTGTGTAAAATGTTTGCATTGTTCCAAGATCAAATCTGTAAAATGAGGCAGTGCGCCAGGCTGGCTAAAGGACCCTGAGGCACAGCCAGGCTCCACACCCCGCAGACCCCAGGCAGAGGCACCCCTGCATGCTGAGGGCCCGGGCAGGGCCTGGATGGGGGACGTGGCTGCCAGGAGCTGCTGCCCTCTGCCCGCTGGTCTTGCCTCCGGCACGGGTCGCTGGGCGGGAGGGAAGGGTCGTCCTGAGGTCGGGCTGCCATCCGAGCCCACCTTCCCAAGGGGCCTCCGCCCCCCGCCCACCCTGCCTCAGCGCCTGCCCCGGTGCGCGGCCTCCAGCGGCAGGTGGACGTGCAATGGGAGCCTCCCCGGCGGCTGCGCCCTGGTTGGTGGTAGGTGCTCAGTGATTTCTCCTCTTCGTCCCACCCCGCCCCATAGCCACACGCCTGGGGGGCGCAGCGGGCTGAGGGTCCCGGCCCAGGCCTCGCAGCCTTGGTCTGGATTTGGAGTTTTGTCCAGCCCGTGGTCACGGCGACGTGCAGGGGTCCAGGCAGCTGTGTGGGTCCCGCTTTCCGCGGGCGGTGCCCAGAGCCACAGACGGCCCCTTGGTGGGTCCACTTGGTGACACCTGGAAAGGTCTGGGCAGTGGAGTCCCTGAGTGGGGGCTGCTGCACCTCCACTGGGACCCCAGGGGGGCGCTGGGCTGAGGCCACCTGCCCAGGGTGAACTGTCCCAACGCGCCACTCCCCACACCGGCCGGCCTGAGCCCGCTGGACACCTGGGCCCAGACAGCCACCTTTGTGCCTCTCCCCGTCAGCCAGGCAAGGCTGCACGGCGCTGGGCTGTCCCTGCCACCTTGGGAGCAGGGCACCGTGGGCTCCTGGCGCTGAGCATGGGCTGTTCCCAGAATGCTCTGGAGTTGGGGCCACGTCTATGCTCTTTGGGAAGCAGTGGGGACGGGGTAGCTCCTCCAAGCCCCGATTTTTGGTGGAAGTTTTGGGACCCGCTGGGATGGGCTTCCCACAAGGGAGAAGCCCCCACGGAGGCCTCCGCCAGGGGCAGGAGGGACGTGAGCTCAGCTCCAGCCCAGTGTCCAGGCAGGGCCCGCCTGGCTGAGCAGGGCAGGGTTAGGGTTAGTGGTTTCTGCACCCCCAGGTGTGGGCCCAGCCCTGCTTGATGAGGGGGAAGGAGGAAGCCCCAGGCGCCTTCCACACCCTGGCACAGGTCACTCACTGGGCCTCCCCCACATCCACCGCCCCCCGGCCTGGGGCAGTCTGACCCTCAGGCCCCACCGCCGGGCCAGGGCAGTGGCCTCCCTGCGGGCGGCGTGAGGAAGTGCGCTTCAGGGACCTTTCCTTCAGCCTTGGGCTGGGGCTGACAGGAACCGGTCCATCCGCTGCCTCTTTGTCTGCACTGAGACCGGCGAGTGTTGCAAAGACCCCAGGATGTCCGGGACGCCTGGGGAGGCATTTTAATGAGCTTTTCAGAACCTTGGCTGCTGCATTTTCTTGAGAAAACAGGAAGTTGGGTGGCTGGGAGGAAACCCCTACTTGCGCTCTGGGCCAGAGCGGGGCTCTGTGCTGCCTCCTGCTCCCGCCACAGACCCCTCGGAGAAGAGCCTGGGGTGTGGGGCGGGCAGGGGTGGAGGGGTGCACCCAGCAAGTGCTCGGGCCGGAGAGGGCAGCGCTCGGCCATCCCAGGATGGGGGGCCCGGTCACAAGAGGGAGGGTCTGCGTTCAGACGCTGTGGCCCGCAGGGAGCTGGGTCTGGGCTCTCTGGGCACTGGCTGGCCTGCAGCCCAGGCGCCCACCGCCCCAGTTCCTCCGAGTGGAGACAGGACATGAGGAAGGGGTCACAGGCTGCCTCGGCCGGGACCTGCCCAGAGTCCTGCCCGTCTGCAAACATGAACCTGTGTCTCTCTCAGCAGACGTGCGTTCCACAGCGCTGGTGTGGAGGGGACCACGTGGCTGCCCCGGCCAGGAACAGCTCGCACTGGCGGCCACGCCAGAACCTGGGGCCACGCAGGGCTGGCGGGAGCTGGGTAGGGGTCCTGGGCTGAACCCTGTGTGCGTGGGCCACATGCGGCGCCAGCGGGAGCCTTGGTGGGAGGGGCAGCTGTCCCCCATGGCTCCCGAGTCCTGGGAGCGCCACGTGGCTGTGCTGTGTGCACGAGAAAGTTCTCCCCGGGCCTGGCAGGCCTCGGGCCACGCTCCTGCCACGCACCCCAGGGCCTTTGGCTCAGCCTTCCCAGCCAGACCCCAGCAGCCCAGCCTGACTGCCCACCCCCAGGGCCGGCTGCCCCACCCACACCCAGCGGCCAGGGGAGGCCGACTGGCTGGAGGGGCCACGGTCACAGGGCAGGGCTGGGTGGGCTCACGACCCCTCTGTGCTCAGACTGACCAAGCAGGGAGGTCAGTGCCCCCAGCCTGGCCCCAGCAGGGATGCCAGCCCCTCCTCCCCGACCTGCCTGAGGGGCCTGGCTCTGTGCCGCCCACAGGATCTGAGGCTTAGGACTGCGGGACCGGGACCGGCTCAGGCCAGAGCTGGCCACCTCCCCGGAGAACTCCTGCCGCCGGACTGAGTTTCCATTTTCTTTTCCTTCCTTCTGCTATTTTGGTGCCGTTCCCGGAGGGAACACCCACGCAACATGCAGAGTTCCCAGAGCGAGGCCTGGGCTGCTCTCAGCGCTGCGTGCGCACAGCAAGCAGCAAGCAAGGTGCTCAAGCGGCCCCCGCCCGGCCTCACCTGCCCAGAGCTGACACGGAGGGCCTGTTCCTTGGGCGCTGGGGTGGCCAGGTGGCTTTCTGGGGGTGTGTGCACCAGGGGATGGAGAACCCCCACTCGGGACCTGGCGCCAGGCGTAGAGGCCTCTGTCAGGTGGGGAGGGGTGCACCTCGGGGAGGGTGGCCCACCTGCCCACCCTTGGGGGCCACAGGGGCTCTGGGTCCTGAGTAGAGGGCAGGGCTGTGCCCTGGGAGGGTGTGGGGGGATTGGACTGTCCGTCAGGAACGTCCGCTAAGAGGACATTCCCAGTGCTGTCCACCATGGGAAAATATTTTATCAAAAAAGTCTGAGTTTAAAAAAAAATGCCTAACCGTGAACCCCTGACATGGCCAGGCGCGAGGTCTATTTTTACTATCTCCATCCCCACCGTGGTTGGGGACTGACTGGCTGTGTCCCCCTCGGGGACTCGCCCCGAAGCAGTGACGTCAACGCCTCGGAAGTGGGCATCCCGGGAGGCTGGTGACCCTGACTCCGAGCTCTCGAGCAGAGCCGCCAGGGGAGGGTCCCCGGAGGGAGGGCGGCGGCCAGGGCCTGGATCCTGGGGCCCCTGGGGAGGGCAGTGGACACTGGCCCAGCGCCGGTCTCTGGCAGAGGGGCAGGGGTCCGAGGAGAGCACTGAGGGCTCCAGCACAGCTGCCCCTGCAGCGAGGGGCAGAGCCCGGGCCAGGACCCAGCCAGGGCACCCCCAGCTCTGCCTGCTCCCTTGCACGGGCCTGGAGACCCTCACGTTGTGTCCTCCCCTATCCTGATGCCTGACGGCAGAGGGACAGACAGGATGGAGGCGCCACCCCTCCCCCACCCGTCCTCCGCAGCCCAGACCCCTCCGCACACTTGGCACCTCCACGCACGTGGCACAAAGGCGCAGGGAGCCCCCAGCCAGCCTGCTCCTGAGGCTGCAGAAGGGGCCCGGCCCCAGGGGCTCTGGAGGAGGGCAGGACCTCTAGCCAGGGCAGCGGGGGCCGCAAGGTGGGTTTCAGCAGGGGTTCAGGCCCAGCATGCCCCCCAGCCTCCGCATGGAGATGGGGCGACAGCCCCACCAGGGAGCTTAGCGCAGCCCATGGGATGAGAGCAAGGCGGTCAGTCAGGAACCCAGGCTGGTCACCCCACGAGGCTGCCCAAATGCCCTCCCCACGGCCTGCGGGGCTGGCGACCCTCTGGAAGGCCCCACTCCTCCCTTGCCCCTCCCCTTCCTAGCAGCCTTCCAGAAAAGCCCTGCATCTCAGCCGGGTCCAGCCTGGGTTCCCATTAGATGGCCTCTTGGGGGACTGAGGACCTAGAGCCCACTGGCCCTCTGGACCACTTTGGGAAGGATGCTGGCAGTCCTGGGCCCAAGGGGCAGCTGCACCCACACCCTCCCCATGAGGCACAGCTGCCGCTGGACACCCAGCCATGGGGAAGCTTCAGCCATGGCTGTCTGCATGCCCTGGGCTGGGGCGGCTTCCCCTGCCCCATGCATCCTGACCCTCTCCCAATGCCACATGCAGCCCTCCAGTTTCCTAGATGAGCAGTGAGGCCACAGGGAAACCACCCATCCCTTCCCAGGAGTCTCCCCATGGATGGCGTGGGTGACGCAGGGCTGCCCTGCACCTGGGGCCTTGGGACGGACCGGCTGCCCCAGGACGCGCGGGCTGCGCGGGCTGCGCGGGCTGCAGGTGGACCGTCGGCGCCCTGGACAGACACAATCACGGTACAACTCTGGCCCCAGGACAGCTTGGCCTGAGCCTGGCTGTGGAGCGGGTGAGGGGTGGCTGGACAAGCCCCAAAGAGCCTGGGGAGGGGCCGGGCGGCTTCTGTGCGAGCCGGGCTGCCAGGGCCGCACCTTTCCGGCTCGGCTGGCAGACGTGTCAGAGGCTGGACCACACATCCTCAGGCGGTGGGTCAGTTAGACGCTGGAGACAGCAAGCAGGAGACCCATGAGCACCAAAAACACAGTCAAGGGACGCGGCCCTCGGCCTCCTGCTCCCTCTTCTCCAAGGCCAGCGCTCACGTCCCGCAGGCACAGGAACCCAGGACCTGCCACCCCAGGGCAAGGGGTGGGGGCGATGGCCTCAGTGCCAGCCGGGCCTGGGGGGGTGGGCACAGGCCTCTCCCAGAGCTGGGCAGGGCCAGGACACCCCATAACTCAGAGGGCAAGCCCGGAAGGGCGCCCTAAGGCCGGAGAGCCGCGTCGCAGCCAGGGCCCACGCCCCCTCGCGTGCCCGCTGCCCCTGCAGCCCCTGTGGCGGGTGTGCGCCCTGAGGCAGCTGAGGGGACACAGGGCGGCCTGTTTGGGGGCAGGTGGCCTGCGTGGGTGTGCTGGCTGCCACCTCCCCTCCCCAGCTATAGAGGAACAGGCTTCTGTGTCTCCTGGGTGTGGGGTCAGCTCTGAGACCCTGCCCTCCCCCGCCCCTCCCCAGCCAGACCGAGTTAGGCCAAGCAGAGGTGCCCCTGCCCTGCGCAGCTCCGGGGAAACGATTTGCCAAGGCGGGGAGGACGGGGGTCCCTGCCCCAGCCTCTCCCTCCACGCCCCCAAGACATCCGCCGCGTGCCCCTCCCCCGCCACTCCTCCGCCTTGGAGGGGACCAGGGGCGGGGGGAAGGGGGGCCTGGGCCAGGCTCCGCCTGCCCCCGCCACACCCCCACGCCGTCCCGGGCCGGGCCGGGTCAGACCAGGCCCTGCCAGCCCCGCTGCCCCCACACAGCCCCGCGCACCCCGGCCAGGGCGCCCTCGGGACAAGGCCAGGGGCTGCGGTCCGCACGCCCCATCTAGAGGCCCCGCCCCCGGACTCGGCAGGGCTTGGATGTCGCTTGGATGTCGCTTCCTCCAGGAAGCCCCCCGGCCAACTGCAGGATCCCCACCGCTCTTTGGGTCCTGCCTGGGTCCGCCCCGGGCCTCACTGGACCGGGTGGGCGTCGGCCGGAGCCGGTCAGGGAGTTGGGGCCTGCCACCTGTGGTCGGGCCTCGGCCCCCGCGCACGGGTGGGGACGCCTGCCCGGTAGCCCTGGGTGGGCAGCGTGCCCGGCGGCGGCGTCCTGCTAGCCCCACCCTGCGACCCCGGGCGGGGCGCGCGGAAGGCGGGCGGGAGGCGGCCGTTGGCTTTTGAATCTGCGCCGGGCGCCCTGAGTGGCCCTTTCAAAGGCGGCGGCGGGCGGGGGCCGTTCCCAGGCGCGCCCCGCCCTCGGCGCCGCCCCTCCTCCCACTTTCCCACGCGGCCCTGCCCGGCGGGTTCTCACGGCCGCCGCCCCTCCCCCGTCTGGGAACGGCCCGCGGCGCGCTGGGGCGGGGGAGGGGTGGGGGAGGGGGCAGCGGGGCACGCGGAGAGGAAGGGGAGCCTCTGGGACCCGAGGGGCACTCAGGCCACGGGGAAGGCGGGCGGGGGTGTTGGGGATCCCCAGGGAACTCCCGGACCCAGGCCCAGGGCCATGTGTGGGAGCCTCTGTGGCCTGGGCCCTGTCCGCTTTAGCCCAGGGCAGGTGGGACCCGCCTAGGACGCGAGTCCTCCTGGAGGGGCCTGGGCGCAGCCACCCTGCCTGGGGTCCCCTCGCCCTCCCCTCCCCCACCTCTTCACTCCTCGGGGAGCCAGGGGCAGGCTGGGGGGCCGCGCGCAGCGGACGGAAATGCAGACTCCTGGTAAGCGTGAATTTCAGAAAACAGTCATTTTTTTCATGTAGAAATGTATCCTACACTTTATCTGAAATTCACATTTGGGACTTTGTGTTCTGTTGCCGCTGGGGCTGGGGTGGGGGTGGGACCACCTGCGGCTCACACTTGCCAGGGCCACCCGACCACCCACAGCCTCCAGAGACAGAGACGTCTGCCCCATGGTGGGGACCTGAGCGCTGGAATGCGGAGTCGCATCCTGAGGGATGTCAGACAACCAGGGCCACGGGGGCCCCACAGGGAGGCCTGAACAGCACCTTCCTAAGCAGGGCTTCGGGCTTCGGAGCATGGGTGGGAGACAGTGGGCACAGGTGTGAGGCCAGGCCAGGCCCTGGGCGCAGAGGCCGCGCTGGGCACAGAGTGGGCCCCTCCTTCCCGTCCTGCTTCTCAGCTACTTTTCCAGGCTCAGCCTGAAACCCTGGAGGGCCTGGAGGAAAGGCTAGGACCACAGTGGGCCCCGGGCCTGGGTGACCTGTGCAGGCCCCTGTGTGCGGGCGGGGAGGGCCGGGCACTGCACGGGGACCCTGTGCCAGGCCGGTGTGAGGCGACTCCACGTGCCAGGCCTGTGCTCCAGGCGGCAAGATCTGAGCCCCCACCTCCTACTGCTGCAGGAAGTGGAAGCCCCCACGTGTGCAGCCACATGTGCTCTGTGTTCACACCCATGACACACCCACGTGCAGACATACTCGGGCACTTATGGCGGGCACTGGTGCACCTGTACCTGGTGCTGAGAGACTCATGAGGCTCTCACAGGGTCAGGCTGCCACACACCTGTGCCCAGGCCCGGCCCCCACGGGGACCCACCATGGGCCCCGCACCTCCTCTCCTGCACCGTGGCCATGTCTTTCTGGGGCATCTGGGGTGCAGGCTATGGATCTGGCTGTCCTCAGCCCTCAGGGGACCCTCACGAGGCTGACACTGCCCGAGGCCCATCCCCCACACCGTCTGTGGCGACATTGTCCTGGCCGCACAAAGGGGACCGGGCAGTGGTTGGGTGGGGGAGGGGAGGGCTGTGGGAATTGTCCTTCCTGGGCGGCGGGGCAAGGGGGCAAGGTCCCTGCCAGGGCTGCCAGCCACAGCACCGGCTCCAGACTCGCTGGGGGCACTGGGGCCAGAGGCCACTGGGCTGGGGGCCACCAGCTCACTCCACAGGGACAGACTGGATTTGAGAACCTTCCCATGCAGGCAGGCTGCCGTGCACAGCCACACAGCTCCCCAGGGGCCTGGGGCTCTGGCCCTTCTGCCCCCACCCACAGCTCTGTCACCAGCAGAAAGTGGGCCCAAACAGCCCGGGTGCAGCGCCAGCGCCGAGCTAACAAACCTTGTGGGCAAATCCAGGCAATGTGCTTCCCTTAGAGGAGGCTCACAGCCCCCACGGGCAGGCGACACTCTCGGGTCACCGTTGGGGCAGACAGCCCAGGCCCCTGCAAGGCACTCCCGGGACAGCATGGGAGAGTGAGGTGTGGGGCTGACCCAGGCCCCCGAGGGCAGGCTGGCCCCCTGTCCAGCAAGGTGTCAGGCCAACACCCCCGGCCGGCACCATTTGCTGGGGCAGCTCCTGGGGGAGGTGGGCGTGCACAGCCAGCCTGGGGGCCCGACCTGCCCAGGGTCTGGGCAGGGACCAAATGTGCAGATCACCCAGGACAGTGCGCTGGTGACCCTGCCCAGTGCCCCACGCCCGGCAGGAGAGCCTGCGATCACACAGCGCTGCCCTCGCTGGTGCGGAGACATGTCCAGGAAGGGACTGGACGCCCCTCGGCCTCGGTGTGACAGGTGGTGGGGTGGGGTGATGCCGACCTTCTTTCTTCCCGTTTATGTTTTTGGAGCATGCTTACAACTCCTCAGTTGCCAGCACGGACCCCACCCCCCACCCCATCCTCCCCGTCTCTATACCCCCCGCCACTCCCCCGCCAGGGCTTGCAGACCTTCACGCCAAGTGCCTGGCCTGGGCCTGCCTGTGGGTCAGAAATCCCAGGTTGGGGTCTCCCAGCAGGGGTTCCACCTAGGCCAGGGCCCCACCCCACCAAGGGGCCTGGGTCCCAGTGGGGGTGGGGGGAGGGCAGGGCCCTGCTCAGGGCCCAGAGCACTTCCCAGCAGGCAGGAAGGCTCTAGAAACAGGCCTGAGCTGCGGTTTCAACAAGCCTGCCCCTTTGCTCAGAAGCAGGAGGTCCCAAAGAGGCCCCACAGACCTCTGCCAGCCTCACCCCACTGCTCCTGGGGGCTCAGTGCTGGCTGGGCACAGGCACAGAGCAGAAACCTCTCGGGCCAGGCTGCGCAAGGGATCCCGGCTCCTTCCTAGCAGGGAGATGGGAGCTCAGGGGCTGCGGGTCACCTGGCCCAGCCCCCGTTAGGAGTGGGCTCCTTCACAGGCTCCCAGACTAGCAGACTGCTGCTTACCGCCCTGCACCCCAGGGCACAAATCCCCTCACCTGCTCTGGCCCTGGCAGGTCCCAGGGCTCATGTGCCACCCTCCCATCTCCCTCAAGCCCCCCCTTGGTGAGGCTGGGCCTTAGGGCTGTTTGGGTCCAGAGGTGTTGTGTGCAAGGACCCCACCATGGCTGCCTTCCAGCCCTGCCCACCAAGCTGTGGCCCTTGGTGGGGCCTGCCGTGAGGGCCCTCTGCCCCCTCACTGCACCTGTGCACCAGCCGCCCACTGGGGTGCACAGGTTGGCACACCTGCAGGCCTACAGACCTGGGCAGTGGGTGTGGCCCATGCACCCATGTGGGCACTAGGACAGGTGGGCCCTAAAAGAGGTGGGCACCAGGACAGATGGGCACACAGGCATTCCTGGAGACACATGGCTCAGGACAGGTGCTGTGACCTCACCTGCTGCCCAGCTCCGGCTCCTCCAGCTGTGGCCACGCTCACCTGGGAACAGGCCCACTCATGGGCGGTGTCCCCCAGAGTCAATGCCCAGAGCCCCCCAGCACCCTGGGAACAGACCTCTCACAGCCTCCCAGCTGCCCACCCCACCCCACCAGATCTAAGCCTGTGGTCGGAGGAATGAGCAGGTGTCCCAGGCTGAGTGACAGGGAGGCCACCTGGCCTCGGCCCCTGGGTGCGAATCTAAATCATCCCGAGCCTTGGGGCAGTGGCCAGAACAGCTCTTTCCCTCACTCCTTCTTGGGCCTGGAGGGAGGAGGGCCCTACAGAGGGTGGGCCACTGGGTCAGACCCTGCTTGGCTGCAGGTCCACGGGCCCCAGCAGCCCCAGGACAGCCCCTGGCTGACAGCCCGGTCGGTCCCCAGGAGGCAGCCTCACCCATGGGCTCGTGCCCCTGCTCGCGGCAGTCCCAGGCGGAAGTGCCCTGAGTCAGGGCCGCTGTGGCGGGTGTTGGCACCTAGCAGCGAGGAGCGTGGGAGCCGGGCTCACAGGTGGACCCCTGGGACCGGGCAGCTAAGAGCCTTCCCAGCCCTGCCTGCCCCCGACTCACCTGGGCCCTCCCACACCCTCTGGGCTCTCCTCCCTTCCCACCAGGCTCTGGGGCGGAGGCGGCCCTGCCCTCAGGCTCCCAGACTGGGGTGCGGGTGCGGAAACCAGGCTGGACCGTGGGACCTTGCTGCCCGGCACCTGGCAATCCTGTCTGGGCTCAAGGCCTGGGTCCCCTCGGGCCCCCACTAGTCCCTGCCCAGACCCCATGGGACTTCCAGGCTGGCGTCTGCATGTCCCACGCCTGTGGGGGGAGGGCAGCCTGAGGACCCAGCTGTGGGTCCTGGCCAGCCACGTGCCCTGTGAGCACATCAGCCCCTTTCTCCAAAACAGGAGGGCAGAGGCTCCTGGCTCCCAAGTGCCAGGGGAGCAGTCACTGGGCCGCAGGCCCCAGCTGGACGTCACTGTCCTGATGGCCAGCCATGCACTTGGCCAGAAGCCCCAGCCCTGAGGGCAGGGCCAGCCACCTCCCTCTCCCTGTGGCTGCTGCCCGCCCAGGGCGGGTGGTCAGGTGAGGGTTCCGGGACCCCAGAGTGGACAGGAGGGGACAGGCAGGCCTCCATGCCAGGCCCTCCTGGACGGGGAGCCCAGGGCAGAGGCGGGTGCAGCCAGTGGGTTTTCCAGAACCGGCTTTTCCAGCCCTGGCGGGGGCAGGGCCTCCCAGGGCCCCATGGGGTGGCAGCAAGGTCCCGAGGCAGCGGCGTGGGAAAACGAGCACCAGTGGTTCCCGAGGGTGGGGCCAGGTCCTCACGGAGGCACGTTAGTCTGCGTGGTGGTGACTCAGCATGAGCTGGCCGGCCTCGCCCAGGCGTGTGCACCGGGCCCAGGTCCTGGGAAGGCCAGTGGACCCCATGCAGGGGACTTGGGGCACATGGACCCCCCCGACTCTCCTACTGCTGTGCCGTCCCTCCCACACCTCATTCAGCCTGGACGGAGCAGAGAGTGGCCTTGTCATGGCCAGCCCTAGGGGAGCAGCCAGGGGACTTCTTTGGGGAGAGATGGGAGCTAGGGCCAGAGAGAGGGAGGGTCCTGCCTCGCTGGCCCTGCCTGGGCTTCCCTCACCATCCACGGCCCCCGGCTCAGGCCCCTGGCTCTGCAGGGGCTGCTGCGCTAGAGGCGAGTCCTGCAACGCATGCATGGCGTCAAAAGGCCCGTGGGAAAAGGGCGTGTGGGCCAGGGCTGGTGCTGCCTGATGTGGGCGCCCTGGGGCTCCAGGGCCTTGTGGCCGCCCACCTGTGACAACCGTGCCATCCTGGACACGTGCCGGGCTCACCCGGGCCCCGGTGGGGAAGGAGCCCAGCATGACCAGGTGACCACAGATCTTGGCTTCCTTTTCCTGCTCCTGCCCACAGGTGGCCTGGGGACACCCCCTCCTCCCCAGGGTGCTCTGACATCTCCCCGGGACCTGCGGTGCCTGTCCCGGACCTGGGTCCCAGTGGACACCCGGCCCCCTTGCCCTGGGAATCCTGGGATTCAGACCCGTCCCCTCGTCCAGCAGTGACAGCTGGAGGGCCGTGTGCGGCCCCCTCAGGGTCAGGACACCTGAGTGCAGGCTGGTCCTGGCTGGTCCTGGCTGGTCCTGGCCTCCCTGTCCCTACTCCCAGGGTCATGGTGAGGTTGGCAGGGCTGAGCTAAGCCCTGCACAGAACAGTCCTGCTCACAACCACCCAGAGGGCACTGGAGCCCGTTGCGTGTCCCAGACGAAGTCCCCCATGAAGCCAAAGAGGCTGCAGTCCTGACCCACACAGGCTGCAGGGCCACACCTGCTCTACGCAGTGGCAGCCACCAGGAGTCATCGAGGAACATGGTGCTGAGACGGACAGGCTGGCCCTTTAAGGCAGGGCCCTGTGTCTCGCACCCACACTGAGTTGGCCCAGGGGTGCCCAGGGCTGGCGCTGCCCCGAGAGCTCTGAGGCAGGGAGGGCAGCTGGGCTGAGAGTCCCGCAGCATCCTGGGAGACAGAAGAGCTGCCCAGGGCCCGTGAGAAGCTCCCGGAGTCAGAGAGGCCTCCCAGGAGGGGGTGCAGCCTGAGCCCCGCAGGACCACGGGAAGAGGTCCATTGTCTGCGTGGAACCCCCTGGCCAGACCCAGAGCACGAGGAGGGAGCACAGGGTTGGGGGGCGACAGGGAAGAAGCCCCACCCACGCCACAGCCTCCCCCAGGCCCGAGACTATGACCAGCCCCCAAAGGTCTCCAAGGACATGGGGCAGCAGTGCGTGGGGCTCAGTGGCCACCAGGAGGCCCCAGTGGCACAGGTGAGGGCGTCTGGGGATCAGGCGTGGGGGCCTCGGGGCCTGAGATGGGTCCTCCCTGGGGAGGGTGGTGGACAGCAGGCAGAAGGCGCTCGCGGCCGGGGCCTCTGCCTGGCAGACCGTCGGCCTGGAGGCCAGGACACTTGGGCCCTTGGTACCTCCCTGGGGTGCCACCACCCTCCCTCGGGTGGGCCCTGCACGGCTGCTGGCTGCACTGCCGGTCACACTGCACGTGGTGAGCACCAGCTGACGCCAGCCGTCCACCTACCCAGGGAAGGTGACAGCCTCAGGTTCCTTGTTGGCAAAACTAGAAAGAGGGCTTCTTCCCCCTGCCATGGAGGGTGCAGGCCACCCAGCGATGGGGAAGCTGCGCTGGGGCAGGGCTGTGCTCACCATGGGTGCTGCAGGCACCTACTCTCGGCTCCCCAGGCGCCTGGCTCTTCTCCGTGGAGGGCAGGGATGGGAGTTAAGGGGACGGAAGTGGATAGATGGCTTCTTAGGACCCCCTGTGGGGTCACCCAGAGCCAGGGTGGGAGGACAGGAGGAGTCTGTCACCCAGAGTTGCCGGCAGAGCACACCATGGGGGTGGGAGCGAGGCTGGAGACGGTGCCCCGACCTGAGGCCCCACCCACACCTGCACATGCAAGCCCGGCCCAGGCCGGAGCCCCAGGACACGACAGCACACGCTGGCCTCTGCAGGACCCCAGGCCCCGCCGGGGTGCTCCAGTCCTGCCCCACACCCCAAGCAGCCCCTCTTGCCCCGTTGGACTTTGAGGCAGAGCACAGGCCACCCACGCAGTAGCAGGGCATGTGACAGCCGCTGTCCCTCCCCAGCAGCTCTCAGCTCCGCACACTGGCTGGGGCAAGGAGCGGGGCGTGAGTCATGCCCTCCCTGGGGGCGAAGGGCTCAGAACCCGGCCTCTGAGGCCCCACCCGGGGGCTTCCACTCAGCCTGGGCGCTGGGCAGCAGACAGACGTCTGGTGTCACAGGGCTGTAGAGCAAGAGCTGGGGCCAGACAGGCTGGGGGAGGCAGGGAGGCCAGACGGAGGTCATGGCCTCCCAGGCTCCAGGGAGGAGCAGGGGTCTGGGCCGGGGGCCTCAGCCATTCACACCCGAGCTGCAGTTAATCTGGAGCCATCTGCAGAGAAATGTTTGCCAAGCAAATTAGGAGGGTCGACCGGGAAGGGGAGGATGCTTCTTCCACCTGCTGGCCAGCGCTCCAGCGGCCGTGGCGGCCCTCAGCCCTGCAGTGACCCCTTGGCGGCTGCACCCGGCCTGTCTGCCCTGTGCTGTCAGCGGGGGCCTGTTGCAGGGCCAGGAGGAACCCCCTCCCACGCCTCCTGTGGCACCCTGGGCCCCGCAGCCCCCGGGGCCCCGCCCACCCTGGTGCTGGCAGATTTCGAAACTGTTTGTTGGCAGTGGGCTTATCTGTTCATCGCCCAAATGGGCCACCCCCGCCCTCGCCCTCCCGTTCTCAGGCCCCCAGAGCCCTAATCGGCAGATCTCGCGCCCAAAATGTTTCCCAGGGACCTTTGAGCCCCAAGAACAGTCCAAGGTGTGAGTTCCCCAGGGAGGGACCCAGGCCAGAACCAAAGCCTCTTGGCCCTGCCCTCTGCCCTCTCCATGGAGGGGAGGCTGGGCGTCTGGAGGCAACAGTGAGGGTGCTCACAGCTGTATGTGGACACTGCTGGCCACCAAGCCCCATTCCTGGGACAGTCCCAGGACCTGTTGCCATCCTTGATTGACAGGTGACGAGGCCACCAGAGTCAGGGTGTCAGGGAGCTCAGGGGACCCTGGGACCACCCACCAAAGATGCTGTCCCATGGGTGTTCTGAGGGGGTCTGTGTGCCCTGGGGGGCCACAAGGCTAAGGGTAGTGGCCAGAGAGGACTGAGAAGAGAGTGCTAGAAGCCAGGGTCCTGGGCAACAGGGCCCCCCAGACATGAAAATACTCGGTTAGAGGAGGGAGTCGAGAGCCTGGGGAAGCAGGAGGGTGCTGCCGGACGGTGCCCTGGGGCAGGGCAGGGGCCACATGCCCACAAGCTGAGGGTTCAGGGTGGACATTTCTATCTAGGGCTCCAGCTGGCTGGAGACGGCAGACCTGGCCAGGACGCTGGGCAATGACACCCAGCCCTGGCTGGGGGGGCCCAGTGGGCGTGCTGCACCATTTCTACTGCTGCACCTGCTGTGGCAACATCTTCTGGGGGTCCTCCCACCTGGCCACGTTGCCACCCGCTTCAGGAAGGTCCCGGAGGGCACCCCAGCCCCTGTGAGCCGAGCCGAGCCCCCTGCCAGTGGCCGTGGACTCCTTCATCTGCTTAGTGCCAGTCCTGAGCCCCTCCCCGAGCCCGCTGTCAGGGAAGACAGGGCTTGCAGACGGTCGGGGTGCTTGGACCTTGCTGGGCTGGCCCATGGGGGCCTCCATGCCCCCCGTCAGGGCTGGGTGGCCCCCATGGGAGAGGCTGCAGCAACGAGGACCCCGCTGGGTGCCAGCCACCGCCAGCCTCCGCACTCGTGGGTGCTGGCATTTCCATCCCCGCATCTACCCGGAGTAGCTCCAAGGGTGCTGTGCCAGGTGGGGGCCCCAGGGGCGGCAGGGGGAGGGCCTGGGAGATCCCGCAAGTGGCTGGCCTGGCCCTGGACTTCTACTCGCTGTCGCCTGCCCGCTCCCTGCTCACCCCCCAGGAATGCGCCCCTCCCCTCACTCACATCCCTTTCCTCTCCTTCCTGCCTGGAGCGGAAACCAGCTCAGATTTGGCGGAGTAGCCCAGGCAGAAGCCTCGGGCAGCAGGGGCCTGGGAGCCAGGGAGGAGCAGCTGCCTCAGCCCAGGGTGAGAAGCACCTGCAGGCCCCAGGTGCGTAGACCCCGAGCGAAGGCCATTTCACAGGTGGGGAGAGCCCACGTCAGCCAGCTCTCCACTCCTGCTGGGCCTGAGCCTGAGGGTCAGGCAGGGGCATCAGGGTGAGAAGAGCCAGCAGGACCCCACAAGAGGGTCAGGACCCTCGGGGCCGGGCTGCTTCTGGGAGGAGGACCCTGGTTCCATGTCCGATCTTGGGGAGGCCGCTCTGACCACACTCTTCCCACCTGCTAAGACTAAGAGCAAGCGGCTGAGGGCACCCACCCGAGCCCAGCGCAGCTGCGTGCTGGAGACGCTGCTCCTGACCGAAGCCAGCACTACCGCGGCCCTGGACTCACGGAGGCCGCGCCGCAGAGGCTGCGGCGGGGCCTGGTCAGGTTTGGCCAGCCCTGCACCCTGCCATGTCCAGCCCCAGGGTGTGATCCCTGCCTTTTCACGTCCCCTCTGCCACCTGCACGGGGCTCTTCTGGGCTCTGAGGTGCCTCTGTCCAAGGCCCGGCAGATAGTGGGGCTGAGGCTCCCTGCTGGGCCCACCACAGGCCCCAGTGCTGGCAGCAAGCCTGGGACTCGGGGTCTGACCCCAAAGTACCCTCTTAGCCCCAGGGCAGGTCAGCCAGCATCGGGCCTCTTCCCAGGGAGGGACAGACACCAGGCTGACAGGGAGAGCTGAGGTCCCTGATGCCAGGCCATGCCCCCAGCGACCAGCCCCAGCCTGGCGGGCAGGAGCCGCCAGTCCCAGCGATTGTCTGCAGCAGTTCCTGCCCGGGGCGTCCTTCCTCCACTCAGGCCAACCGCTGGCCGGGGCTGAGTGTTTGTTATTTGATCTCTGTCCTCTCTCGGTCCTTCTACCAGGTGTCTGGGCTGCTGGGAAGAAACACTCTCCTCTTTCCCACGCTCCCCGACACATTTTAATGAATTAGCTGGAAGCCCCGCCCCCACTGCCCACAGCCCGCCCGCCCCTGCTTAGTTCCTTTAAGGTGGCCGCAGGCCCCGGCTGGCTCTGGCCAGCTGCCCCTTCTGTGCCGTGCTCCCCAGGCCCTCCCAGGACACTCGTCTGCCCCGCCCAGGCCTCCCCTCCCCACACCTCTCCTGCTGGAGCCTCCAGGGCAGGAAAGGACCCCATGCCTGGGGGGAGAGGGGCCCTCACATCACGGGGGGGATGGTGGCAGGCAGGGCCGTCTGGGTCAGCATCCTCAGGACCAGGCCAGGGAGGAAGGTCGGGGCCTGGCCTCGTGGGGAAGGCTGGGGTTGTCTCCCCAGGTCCCAGGTCAGGAGCTCACAGACAGCAGGAGATGACGACAACCCCAAGAGATGCCACCAAACCCTGGAGAGGGGCCTGGCTCACGATGGGTCCCGCCCCTCCCTCCCTCCTACAGCACTGGGAACAAATGTCCACCTTTTGGATGTGTCCTTCAGCAAATGTTTAGGAAGTGCCCCCACCCCATCCTCAAATAGGGCAGCCTGGGGATACAGGGTGTGGCCTGGAGTACTCTGAGCTGAACTGCCCTTCACAGCCACAGGGCAAGAGCCCAAGCCCAGGCGTCCCCGAGCGAGCTCCCCAGGGACAGCGTGGCCCTCCGATGAGCCCAGGCACAGGCTCAGGTCACAGCCATGCAGCGGTGGCAGGCCCAGCCATGTCTGTCTGACCCCACTCTGGGCCGGGGCAGGGCAGGCCGGTGACACCGGGTAGGCTCCCACCAGGGCAGCGCCACTGCAGCAGTCGCGCCGTCCCTGCCAGGGGCGCCCAGCCGCCGGCCCTCGCTGGGAGCCGCTGCCGATTTCACGGCCCCGTGGCAGGGCCTCGCGTTCCCACAGTGAGTTCACACAGGGCCCCTTTGTCTGCCCGCCCGCCACGGATGTCGGCGGGACTCTCCCAGGCTCTGCTCCTGGCCAGCAGTGTCTCCAGGCCAGGCTGGAGCCCACCTGGGCTGGGGCCATCTTCCAGGGGCCAGCCCTGTGCCTGCTGAGAGCGAGGGCTCCACCGACCCCTGGCCATGTCCACCACCTCCGGCCAGTCCGACGTGGCTGAGCCTGGACAGATGCACAAAAACACAACTGACCAGGATGGAGCTCCTGCCATCTGTGTTTGGGGCACCCCTCCTCCAACCAGCCCTGCTCCGGGGCGGTGTTCATCGAGGCGGCTAGCACTGGGGAGCGGCAGGAGAGGGGCCTGCCATGTAGGCTGCCCAGGACTGGTGGTGCTGTCCCTACCTGGGCCGGGGCGCCACAACCCCCATCTCTGCTCTGTTGGGGGCTACTCTGCAACACAAGCGTCCCCACCTGAGCCTCAACATTCCCACCTGCACGTTGGGAAGAACCCTCAGGCCCCCGCAAGAGCTCCTGGGAGAGCCCATGAGACCCAGAGGAGCAGGCCTGGGCAGAAGTAGCGGGACCTCGGGCCTCAGGAAGCCCAGAGCAAGCTCCAAGCTGCCCACTTAGGGGACTCAGGTTCCCAGGCCTTCAGGAGGAGCCAGGGGAGCGTGGCCCTGCTCGAGCTGGCCAGGGCCAGTCCCGGAGTGGGCTTGCCCGGTTTTTCCTGCCAGTTTGGCTGTGACCCCTCCCAGAGCACAGAGCAGGGTGGGGTACACCCACGTGGGTAGCCACACGGTGGGGCATGGAGCAGACACCCACAGGAGCCCTGCGGCCACGGCAGGAGCATCCCCAGGCAAGGACTGGCAGGGTGGTCTCCCCCACCGCCTAGGAGCTGCCTGCTCAGAATTCCCTGCCTGGCTTCAGAAGGAATTCTGGCTTCAGAAGGAATTCAAGCCCCGGCGTGCCCGGCCTCCTGCTCTGCTGGGTCTGAGAATAATTCCGCCTTAATTTCCAGCGACCACAGCGGAGCTGCAAACTGTAAAATCCTAAGGAGGAAATGTGGCCCTGCCTCCCACTGCTAATGCCTTGCGGTCAATTGTTAGAGTGATCAATAAAAAAATGGGTTTCACAGTTTGGAAATGAGTCATTTCAGAATCCCTTGCAAGGCAGCCCTTGGCGCCTTACCTGAGACTGCCCGCCTGGCTGGGTATGTGCCTGTCCACGCTGAAGCGGGTGGGCTGTAGAGGAGGCAGGGCCCGTGGTCGTGGTCTACAACCAACTGACAGACCCGCTGTGAACGCCCCCAGTCCTGGGCTTCACCTGGAGAGGAGCAGGACCTCAGGGCAGGCTTGGGGGCTCCCCATGTCAGTACAGTGGGGAGCAAACAAAGCTGAGCCAGGCTGCCGGGGAAGCCGCCCTCGCGCGGGAAAGACCCACCCCCGAGCTGTTGGTGGAGTTGTCACCTGCGCGGACGGTGAGCCCCAGGGAACGGGCTGGCCCGGTCTCGCCTCGCGCGCCTCTCGCCTCAGAGAGATCTCTGCCATGGCCCGTGGGTCGGAGATGCCCGCAAACCCCCACCCAGGAGAGGCTGCCCTGGGGCCCACCTCGGGGACGCGCTTAGGGCCAGAGCCCGCCTAGGTCTGGCTGCGCAGGCAGCTTGGAATTCCCCGGCTGGCCGGCTGGTCAGAGGGGGAGTGGGCGGTACGACAGCGGCGGAGAGATGCAGAGGGCCCGGGTGCGATCGGGTGGCGGGGCTGTACTAGGACCCCCGGTGGCCACCTGGCCACCCCCCCCCACTGGCGCGGCCAGCGACCAGCGCCCCCTGCCGCGAAACGCGCCGCCGCCGGAACACGCCCCCGACACGCCCCGCCCCGGCACCGCCCACTCCCCGCCCCCACGTGGGTGCAACCCAATCGCCCGGCGGCCGGCGCGCGCGTCACCAGGCGCCCTATTGTTATGCAAATATAAGGAAGGTAAAAGGCGCCCGGGCACCGCGGGCGAAAGAGTGCAGCGGCGCGTGGGGGGGCGCGTGCGAGCCGCAGCCGAGCTGAGCAGGGACCGCGACCGCGCGGGACCGCAGCCCCCGGCCGGGCCCGGCCCCCGAGATCGCAGCGTCCGCCCCCGTCGCCCACCTGGGCGCGGCTGGATGCAGCGGGGGCCCCGCGGCGGCGGCCCCC
>NW_012150274.1:1194049-1195136 GCF_000956105.1 Propithecus coquereli | reverse complement strand
GCCCCGAGACAGCCGGGGGCCGTCGCCGCAGCCGCCGCCCGCGCTGAGCCCCGGCCCGGCCCGCGGCCCGCGCCGGGCGGCAGCATGAGCCAGGCCGAGCTGTCCACCTGCTCGGCGCCGCAGACGCAGCGCATCTTCCAGGAGGCCGTGCGCAAGGGCAACACGCAGGAGCTACAGTCGCTGTTGCAGAACATGACCAACTGCGAGTTCAACGTGAACTCGTTCGGGCCCGAGGGCCAGACGGCGCTGCACCAGTCGGTCATCGACGGCAACCTGGAGCTCGTGAAGCTGCTGGTCAAGTTCGGCGCCGACATCCGCCTGGCCAACCGCGACGGCTGGAGTGCGCTGCACATCGCCGCGTTCGGCGGCCACCAGGACATCGTGCTCTATCTCATCACCAAGGCCAAGTACGCGGCCAGCGGCCGGTGATGCCCGCCGGGGCCCTGGCCTGCGGCCCGTGCCCGCGTCGTCTCTGCTGTACTTCCCGCCAACTACCTCGGTGTGCGCAGGGTCGCCGGCCCCGCCAGGAGCCCCGCGCCGGGCCCTCGGCGCCCGCCCGCAGCCTCGGCGAGGACGGCGCGCGTCCGCGGCCCCGGGCCCGGCAGCTTCGCCGGCCGAGCGCCTCCCCGCGGCCGCCCGGGCCGCCCGGCCACGCCGGACGCCTTCCCGCGGCCCCCGCCCCGCCGCCCCGCGGGTGGGGGCGGGGCGCAGGCTCCAGCCCCGTTTGAAATTTGAGTCTCGCCACTAGCAAGGTCGGAATCCCGAGATACCGGATCCTCCACTCCGAATGTTTCCTCCCGAAGGCGAACGCGGCGGCGGGGACGGCGGACTCGGGGACCCGCCGCCGCGGGAGCAGCCGCCCCGCGCGCGGAGACGCGCTACTGCTCTTGGTGTTCTCACTATTTATCTTGTGTGTGTATATTTGTGGGTGAGGTTCGTGCGCCTGTCTTTTTCGTTCGGAAAATATTGTGCGTGGTCAATGTGGTTATGGGGGAAAGATGCATTTTTTTTCTAGTCTTAAAACTAAAAACTTGAGTCTACCATTTCTTGGTTGCACTGAAAACGCCGCCCAGCCTGAAGGTCCTCC
>NW_012150274.1:1187698-1193724 GCF_000956105.1 Propithecus coquereli | reverse complement strand
GGTAACAGTCGGTTGCACACTTTTTTAAAAAGTAAATGGATTTGCCACGATTAAATGTCATAACATTTATGACAGAATATGAAATATTAACATATTTTAAGCCAAGTTTTAGGTGTATTTTTTGAATCTTGGTTATAAACCCAATTTTAAAGGGCGTTGTATCCAGCGTTGTGAAGGCAACAGAGTGTACCCATATTTATATTTTTATAAAATGCCTATAAGACTGTGAATCTCTTGTGCTAATTGCTGAGCGAACTGAAGGACCGTTTGACCCTCTTCGGCCTCCCGGAGCTTGGGGACTCGATTCGAATCCGAAAGTCCTGCTGAGGGGGAGGGGCTGCGCCGAGACCTGGGCCGGGGGAGGCGCTCCTGCGTCACTTTCTGTCCTGAAAGGCGCCCTTCCTGGTTTCTGTGGTTCCAATTTTCTATGCAATCCCACACCCCTCGTTGTTTTGATCCTGACAAATAAAAGGGAGGCTGAATTATTCAAATTTAAATGAGGTTTCCCCTTCGTAGAAGTGCTGCTGACCCTTCGTGCAAAAATGGGGAGCACTTGAGGACACAGGTGGGTGGAGGCCCTTTGTGCGTGGCTGGTCACACTCGCAGTCATCTGTGGCTTTTTGTAAAACTGTGTGTGAGAAGAATATATTGATAATGTCAGTGAAACAAGCAGACATTGAAACTGAGGCACAGATTACTCCAAAAGGAGTTCTTCTGTATATTTTTTCTAGATGCAAATACCTTTTTAATTATGTTAATTAATGTTAAGACTTTCTAGGCTTATATCAAAGCTGTGTATGGGTCACGGTATGATCACTTCTAACTGGATAAGTCTGTGCAGCACATTCCTGAGTGTACGATAGAGACTTGTAGCCCAGCATGAAAAATTTATAAATAAATTTTTCATTGATCTTTTTGTATTAAGAAAGCTTTTTGGTCCTTCTTGGTCTTGGCACAAGCTGTAGAACACCCTTTGGGGACGAGGCTGCAACACGCCGTTTGTGGGTGATGTCTACACAACGCTGGGCTTGTGCTCACCTGGCGACAGAGCCCGGTAAACTGGCTGCAGCCCGTGCAACTGCCAAATCCAACTCGGCTGTGTGCGGGACTTGTGAGGACCCAGGGCTGCCCCGGCCACCTCGAGCACACCCAGAGCTGGTGTCATAGCCTGTGTTCTCCATTCCCTGGCAAAGCAGCTGAGATCTCCGTGTGGGAAGTCCTGCTTGCAGCTCTTCCCGCCGTGCACCCAGCCTGAGACCCTGAAGTCCTCTGAGGGACCAGGTCCCTCTCCCATGTCCCCCATGCTGCTACGGGTCCATGCTGGACAGAGATGTGCACCTGCTGCACAGTGAGGTATTTTTTTAATTTGGGGGAAACATAGTTGCTCACGCCTGAGGAGCAAAAGGCCCCCGGCGGAGTGTGGGAGCCCTGGAAGCCAGCGCAGGCCCTGAGCTAGACCTGAGCGTTCCCACTTGCCAGGAGAGCGGAGCAGGTGTCTGTTTTGGTACCTAAGGGAAAGGAGCAGAGACTCGTGGCCCACTCCTGAAACACCCTCGGGGCCCTGGGGCCCTGCCTGGGAGGTGCAGGGGAGGACTCCTGCCCCCAGCAGTGGCAGCCTGCAAAGAGGACTTGGAGAAAGGCAGACTGAGTTACAAGGTAAGGACTTCCCATGCTGCCTGCAGAGCACCCAGGGGCATCAGTGCACTCCGTCCCAGCCAAAGCTGCCCCCACCCAGCCAAGCTCTTCATGCTCCTACTTTGCATCTCCTCCCTCGTCTACCCTGGACGGTTTTCCAGGCTCACCTTCAGTGGGTTAAACAAGCATTTCCTGTCCCACAGAACCGGCTAGGAGACTTGGAAGACTGTGCCCAACCCCCTGCAGCAGGCCTTGGGAGGCCCAGCCGGGAAAAGGGGCTTCAGGAACTTGGGCGTTACTGGGGCATCTCGAGAATTAGGCCATGGCATTATCTGGTGCCTGGGGTGTGCTGGCCATGCCCTCGTTTCCCACCCCGGCACCCCTACGTGGAAGCTGCCCGAAAACCCAAAGGTGCATTTGTTCTTGGCGTTAGCCCCAGCCGGTGGCTGCCCCTGCAGTATCCCTGACATTCTGCCACTGTGGAGAGGCATGGCCTGGCACTGTTGGCTTCTCGGGCACGTGGCTGCAACCCCAGGGGACGATTTTCAGCTCCCTTAGGTTCTCTCTTCTGCGGGGCACATTTGATGGAGAAAGGCCTCGTGCTGCTCTCTGGGGAGACAGTTTTCTCTCCAGTGTGAACAAAAGGGAGGCCGAGCCAGGTGGCCTCGCTGCTGGAAGCTGCTTTCTCCCCAGGTGTTGTGTGCACTGACAAGTCTGGTGAAGGACAGCGGTGTGGCCAAGGACACATGGCCCCCCTTCTTCACCGGGCAGAGCCCTAGGAGGCAGGTAGACACACACTCTGAAACCACAATCGCCCTGACACCTCATGCAGTCGGAGTTATAAAGGAAATCCCAGCTGGGAGCGCCCAGGGCTTCAGAGGAGAGGAGGACTGGCTGGGGGTGCTGGGCACCGCCCACAGCCTTGTCCTTGGGGAGACCCCGAGCAGCACATTCCTAGAACGTGCAACTCCGTGCAGCAGGAGGCCGGCTGATCAGTGTGGGCCGAGAATGGCCACATGCTTGCCTTTGTGCAAGAGCAGGGGAGGAAGGCTCTGCTCTCTGGATGTGTCCAGGTCAGAGCTGCCGTGCACTGCACAGATCGTGTCCCTCAAGTCCAGTGCACTGCGCAGGCTCTTGCTGCAGGAGCTGTGTGTGCACTGAATTGCTCACTGTGGGGGGAGTTAGCAAGTATTGGCAAATATTGCCCAATGGGGTTGCTGGGGGGTCCCTGCCACCCCTCCCCAGGCTGGCCCCTTTGTGGCCAGGGCAAGAAAGAAGGCATAGGTGACCCAGCCTGCACCCTCTGCCCTGCCTGCCCCATCTGCAGGTGTGCACTGGAAGCCAGGTGAGGGTCCCAGCCAGGAAGCACGGAAGAGACCCAGGGTGGAGGGGGCCGCAGGCAGGGGACTGGGCCACTGGGAACTCCTGAGAGAAAGGAGACAGACCAGGCAAGGTCAGGGCCTGCCCCACTTCCTTGCCAGGAGGGAGCTGGGCTCCCATCCAACTGTCCAACTGTCTGTCTCTCTGATCTGACCTCAGCTGGACGCAGGAAGCATTTACTGCTGGAACGGATGGACGCAGATGCTGTAGAGAGACCAGGAAATGCAGGAGGATGGTCAGCTAGAAAGAGCCAGGACGCAGCTGGCCAGAGGACCGGGGGCAGGATTTAGAAGCCAGGAGACCAGGTGCAGACAGGGAAGGGAGAGAAGGTGCTGCCTGCTGGGGTCTGTCCGCCAGAGGCCTTGCAACCCAGCACACGGAAGGACGGAAGCGCCTGCACACAAGAACGCGGTGCACAGACTGCCCTCTGACCTCGAGGGAGGCCAGCTGCCTCCTGATGCCCAGCAGAGGTTGCCGGGAGGAGGCCACATCCACCTGGGCCTTGAAGGCCAGGAAAGGAGGCCCGGACAGCTGGGGAACAAAGCCTGAGGCGGAATGTGAGGGCGCAGGCCTAACATCCGCAACTGCTCCTTCCTCCGCCAGCGCAGACCCTCCTGGGGCTTGGGGGTCCCTGGGAGGCCGTCTCCCCATCTCCCGCACACTCAGCCTCCACCAGCCATCCCCCCGCCCCGTCCACCGCTTTCTTCTGCTTGGCTGTCCTTCCGACCGTCCCTCCGCGGGTCCGTCTGTCGGTCTTTCTTCTCCCGCCCCTGCAAAGCCATGGCCCCATTCATTCCCGAGGCCTCTGCCCTTTCCTCCGCGCCGTCCCGCTCGGCGAGCAGCTGCTATGCTAATGAGGGCAGGGGACGGCGCGGGAGTCTGGGGGGAGGGGCTGGGCAGTGGGGGGCACGCCAGGGGTGGGGGCCGGGTGCCCACAAAGCCCGATCTTTGCATTCAAACCAGCGGGGACCATGGGGGCCCGACCACGCCTGGCGGGCCGGGAGGGGGCCGCCCGCGCACCGGGAGGGCGCCCGAGGCCGCGAGGGGCGAGGCTGCCCCCGCCCTCGGCTCGGAGACCACGCACCCACTCCCCGGCGCGGTGTGAGGGGCGGCGACCAGCTGTCGTCTGTTCTGGGGTCGCGGCCCGGGACCGGCGGCTGGTTCCGGAGGACCCCGCCCCGCCGCCCAGACGCCGCTGCGCCCCGCGCGGGTGGGCTGGAGGCCGAAGGGAGGCGGACGCCAGGCACCCCCGCCCGCCCCGGGCCTGCGTGGCTGGTCGCGTCGGGAGCCACGGACGGGAGCCCCCCTTCCAGGCGGCGTCTAGGACTCCGGGCCCCCGCGAGACGGGGAGGGGGCGGGGCCGAGCAGGAAGCGGAGGGGACGGAGGAGGGGCGCGCCCGGGGCTCCCCGCAGCGCCCCCACGGGCCTCCCCCGGCTCCCGCCGCGCTGGGTACATACAGGCCGGAGGGGTGAGGGCGGGCGCGCGTGAGCTGGCTTTCTGGGTCCAGACGCCCCCTTCCCGAGCCCCGGGCCCTGCCCAGACTCTGGCGAGGCCGTACATCCTCCCCCAGGTGCAGGAGCGCGCCCCCGACGGCTGGGCGGGCGCGCAGAGTCGACAGCGGGCCGGTTGTTGGCAGGGGCCGTGCGTGCTCCGGGCTGTCCCAGGGGCGCCGACCGGGGGTGCGGCTGTGCTGCCGTCCTGTGGCCGCAGGCCGCACTGCGCCCGCGGGCCCGGTGCGCTCTCCCATGCGTGGGCCGGAGTGTCGCGCGCGAGGAGCCCCCGCCCCACCCGGCCCTGCTGGGGACACCCGCGGACTGGAGTCCTCCGGCCAGCGTTACGCACCACCCTCGCGGGGTCCCGGCCACCCCGTGGGAGTCGGGCGGGCAAGTGGGCATTCGGAGGTGCACCTTGCAGCGGGGACGGGCCTTCACGAGCAAGTGAGGGGGGCGGGGCCGGGGCCGGGCCTGGCCGCGAGCAGCCTGCGCGGGGCCTGGAGGCACCGGGGCGGGGGAGGGGACAGAAAGTAAAATCAGACCTGAGTGGCCGGGGAGGCCGGAGGCAGCTGGGACCGCGAGGCCAGCTCCGGGAGGCGGGGCTGTGGCGATGGAGCAGGCTTGATTGAGAGTAAAGGACTGGGGGAAGGAGGAAGATGCGTGCCTGGTGGTATGGTGACCAGGGGGAAAAGAAGATGCCCCAAGGGAGAAATCGGAAAAGAGGAGAATAGCTCAGAGTCTGCCCAGGTCCAGGGAGGGTAACTCGGGAGGAAACCCTGGCGCTGTTGCTGAAGTTGGAACCCTGCCCTTTTGTGCCAGGTGGGCAAATGGGCTGGAAGGTCGGGGCACTGGGTGGAAGGGCTGGAGGAGAGGCCCATGTGGCGCAGGCTGTGCCGCCAGGTGGCCAGTGACAGCCAGGCTCCTGCTGCCCAGCAGGGAGTGCTTGGGGACAGAGCCAGCCCCACCTTTTGCATGTGCCAGAAGGAGCGGGTGTGTACACACCTGAGCTGCTCCTGGCTTCTATGGTCCCCGGAAGGACACCCAAACCAAGGCCTGGAGAAGTGACCCTTCATGGTCCTCAACAATGAACAATTGACAATGGCATGCTGTTCTCCACTTGATGGAGGGGAAGGCAAGGCCCTTCCAGGACCCCGGGGCCTCAGGGAGCAGACATGGCTCCCACGCGTCACGCTTGAGACAAGCAGGACACAGACCACTTCTGTCAGGACCCCTGGGAGGGGTCATGGGGCTCCTGGATCACCCCATGCAGCCTGCAGCCTCACAGAGAGGGCAGCAGTTGTCCTTGGAGGCTGGCGCAGGAATGGCAGACTTCCTAAATCTCCCCACCCCACTCCATCCCTACGCAAGTGGCCAGACCCGTGCAAAAGGAGTGCTCTCTTTGTTCAAACTCTTGCCTGCGCATCAATGAAGCCTGGAGACCCTGGAGACACTCAGCATGTGTCTCCCCCAGTGCATAAAACTCATCTCTGCAGGCTGTGAGTGCCTCTCGGTGCCCA
>NW_012150274.1:1181521-1186988 GCF_000956105.1 Propithecus coquereli | reverse complement strand
TGGAAATTGGCAGAATGATTTTAAAAATTCATTTGGAAAGACATGACAAAAAATAGACATAATCATCTTGAAAATAAAGGACAAAGTCGGAGGGTTTACCCTTCCCACCGCAAGGCTGCTGCAATGACCAGGGCGGTGTGGGGCTGGCGAACAGGAGAGGCCACGGCTCGGGGTGGGGAGAATCCGACAGTGGCCACACACATGTCAAATTACCGCCAGCACGCGAGCCAGCGACACTCTAAGAAGTAGGGGAAATCTCTTCAACAAACGGTACCTGAACGACGTTTATGCTTATGGACCTGACTCTTGCTCACACCACACACAAATCAAGTCCAGGACTGCAGAGCTAGACGAAGATGTTATAACGATAAAACCGCTACAAGAAAACCTAAGAGAATATCTTCGTGATCTCAGGGTAGGCGTATTTCTTAGCGAGGACACAGGACACGTCATACATGTCAGCAACACACTGGGAAACGGATATACGTGTATAGAAGAAAGGGTTCATGTCCAGACTCTATGAACCATTCCTGCTACTTCAGAATAAAAAGACAAACTCAAAATCTTTTAAATGGGCAAAATTTGAATAGCCACTTTGCACACACTCGCACACGCGCACAATACAAATATCCAATGAGCACGTGAGAAGGGGTTCAACATCACCAGGCATGAGGGAAATGCAAACTGGAACTGCAAAAAAAAATAGCCGCTACATGCCACTAGCTTGGCTAAAATTAAGAAGACAATAATATCCAGTGTTGTCAACAGCGCGGGAACCAGATCTCCTACACGTCGGCGGCGGGGCGGGGTGAGGGGTGGGGTTTACACACTCACCTCCCTTTGACCCAGGAATTCTCCTCCTAGATATTTGCCCAAAAGACATAACAACATGTGTATACAAAATACATACATCCATAGAAGCTCTAGTCTCTATAATCCAAAGCTGGAAATCCAAATATCCATCTACTCATAATTTTAAAAACTGTAGGATATTTATAGAGCCATGAAAAAGAACAAGCCGTTGATACTTGCGCAGTGGGGATGCAGGTCAAAACCAGCACGCTCGGCAGGGGAGCGGAGCACGGAGCGGAGCACGCACCGCCGCACAGGCCTGCGCAGCTCTGCAGCAGGCAGGACAGCCCGGGCCGAAGGCGGCTCCCTGGCGGGGGAGGTGGAGAAGCCTGCGGATGCTTCCGAGGTGATGAGAAGTTCCTCTGACTTGGCAGGGGTACAGGGCCCCCAGGGGCACAGATCTGTCGCAACTCACAGAACCGTAAGTAAATTTAAGATCTGGTGTTTCACTCTGTGTCGATGATACCCCGGTGTAAAAAGCAGCAGCGAAGAACGGTGCATGATGCAGTGGAGTGTTGCTACTACAGTCCGCGACAGTGTCTGTTGTTGTTTTTCAACACCGAATTTCCTTGGCTGTAAAAATTTCTGAAAAATAATTAAACATATGAGAAAACAGTGGTCATGAGAAGTTTAAGTACCAATAGCAGATCATTATGTGCATTCATGAGTACAGCTGACCCTTGAGCAGCGGGGCGGACGCGTGCGGGTCCACTCACACATGTATGTTCTTCCGCTGCTGCCGACCCTGAGACCGCGAGACACACCCTCCTCTTCCTCCTCCTCCTCAGCCTACCCAACGCTAAGATGACGGGGATGAAGACCTCTGTGGGGAGTCCGTGCCCCTTAATGAGTAGTAAATTCACTTTCTCTTCCTCATAATTTTCTTAATAGCATTTTCTTCTCTCCGGCTTGCTTTGTTGTGAGAATACAGCGTAGGACACACGTAACAGTCAGGCACAGTGGCTCTGGGAGGCTGAGGCAGGAGGATCGCTTGGGCCCAGGAGTCAATGCTGCAGTGAACTCGATCCTGCCACTGCTCCAGCCTGAGCCACAGAGCAAGACCCTGTCTCTAAAAGACTTTTCTAAATAAAAGAATACATATGATACAGATAGCATATAAAATATGTGTTAATCAACCATTTATGTTACCAGAAAGGCTTCTGGTCAACAGTAGGCTATTAGTAGTTAAGTTTTGGGGGATTAAAATTTATATGCATCTTTTCAAGTGTGTAGGTACCCCAACCCCGGATTGTTCAAAGGTCAACTATATAAGTCTGTTTGTTCTTGAACTGCAAAATATACACCAATTTTTTTTTAAAAGACTACCAACAGGCCGGGCACGGTGGCTCACGCCTGTAATCCTAGCACTGTGGGAGGCCGAGGCGGGTGGATCGTTTGAGCTCAGGAGTTCGAGACCAGCCTGAGCAAGAGTGAGACCCCGTCTCTACTAAAAATAGAAAGAAATTAATTGGACAGCTAAAAATATATAGAAAAAATTAGCCAGCCATGGTGGCGCATGCCTGTAGTCCCAGCTACGCGGGAGGCTGAGGCAGTAGGATTGCTTGAGCCCAGGAATTTGAGGTTGCTGTGAGCTAGGCTGACACCACGGCACTCTAGCCCGGGCAAAAGAGTGAGACTCTGTCTCAAAAAAAAAAAAAAAAAAAAAAAAAAGACTACCAACACATCACATTATATAAATAATTTAGAAATAAACCTAAGAAAATGTTTAAGATCTCCACATATAAAACTATAAATCATTGTTGAGAGTTGTTTTTTTGTTTTTGTATTTTTGTTTTTTGAGGTAGGATCTCGCTTTGTTGCCCCAGCTAGAGTGCAGTGGCATCATCATAGCTCACTGCAGCCTCAAACCCCTGGGCTCAAGCCATCTTCCCAGCTCAGCCTCCTGAGTAGCTGGGGCCACAGGTGCACACCACGCCTGGCTAATTTTTCTGTTATTTGTAGAGACAGGGTCTCCCTCTTGCTCAGGCTGGTCTCAAAGTCCTGACCTCAAGTGATCCTCCTGTCTCGGCCAGAGTGCTAGGATTACAGGCATGAGCCACCACACCCGGCCACTGAGAGATCTTTTTAAAGACCTATATACGCAGAGATAAACTTTGCTCATACATTGGAAGTCTTAATATTTCAATGATAACAATTCTCCCCAAGTGACTTAAAGATTCAATGTAATCCTAATCAAAACCCCCAGTTTTGGGAGGAATTTGTCAAGCTGACTCTAAAATTGTTTTGAAAATGCAAAGGGAGCCAGGTATGGTGGCTCACACTGTAATCCCAGCACTTTGGGAGGCCAAGGCAGGACGATTGCTTGAGGTCAAGAGTTCAAGACCAGCCTGGGCAACATAGCGAGATCCCATCTCTACAAAAAATTTTAAAAATTAGCCGGGCATGGTGGCCTGGAGTTGGAGGCTGCAGTGAGCTATGTACAAACCATTGCCTTCCATCCTGGGCAACAGGGCAAGATCTCCAGAAGAATTGACCAGAAAGAAAGAAATGAAGGAAGGAAGGAAGAAAAGAAAAGAAAAGAAAAAAGGCAAAGAGCCAAGAACAGGCACAAAGAGCTCGGCGGGGGCTCTTGCTGTGCAGGACACCAGGCAGGCGGCACAGGCAGAGACCAGCGAGCTGGACCTCGGTCTGGACAGAGACTCACGTGCTTGTGGACTCGGACTGATGGGAAAGGCAGCTGTGGCTCAGGGGATACCTGGAGACACATGTAGAAAATAAAATTTGACGCTGAATGTGCCAAACAATTAGCTTTGCAGAACACAATATGGAATCATATCTTTATGCCCTGGGGATAAGAAAAGCAAGAAACATAAAGGAAAAGACAAATACATGTGAAAACATTAAAATTGCGAGTTTCTGTTCATCACAAGACACCATCAGCACAGAGGAGAGCGGGGCACGGTGCAGCGCGGGTTCGCAGCTCCCGTGACCGGCAGGAGATGCGCACCCGGAATGCGTGAAACGCGGCCAGAAATCACCAAGAAGAAAACGCACTTCAGAACGGGCAAGAGACGCGGACAGGCACGTCACAAAAATTAATCCAGGAAATGCAAATTCGGGTCCTGGCGACAGGAACAAACGTCGGTGAGTTTATGGAGAAAGGTCCTCCCGTGTCGCCAGGGCGGGAGCTGAACTGGGGCAGTCACTTTGGAAAACGGGACACCCCTGCCGGGTGGCGCTACACCCAGAATTCCACCCCGAGGGGCATCCACGTGCTAGTTCTCTCGGGCTGCGTGACGACGCGCCACAAAGTGGGGCTGAAGCCACAGAAACTTGTTTTCTCACAGTTCTGGAGGCCAGAAGTCTGCGGACGGCTTGTAGGCGACGTCTCCCCGGTGCGTTCCCGTCGCGCTCCCTCGGGGCACAGCCACGCTCCTCTGACTGCGGGTGATTCTGCGCAGTCCCGTCACTGCGCAGGCGCCGTGGAGCACGTCGCAGCGCACCCCCGAGCCGCTTGCTGCGGCGCCGCCCCTGGGCCGCACAGCTGCACAGCCTGTGAGGCTGCGTCCCGCAGCCACCGCCACACGGTGGCAAGTGTCCGTGCACTTAAACACAGGGAAGTTACAGCACAAGCGTGGTATGAGCTTAGGGAACCACCGTCACATGTGCAGTCTGGTGTTACGTGGCACATTACTGCATGTCTGTGTCCAGATTGTCTCTTCTTAGCAGAACACCAGTCATCCCAGATCCTCATCCGAGGGCCTCATGTGAGCACAATCTTCCTGGAAGGTTCTGCTCTCCACACAAGGTCACGCTCTGAGGTACTGAGAGGGCTTCGACATATGCATCTCAGGGGACACAGTTCAGCCCACAGGGACACTCAGATGGCTCTGTGTGCAGAGACACATAAAACTAATCATTGAAAAAAATTTAAACAAAGAGACATGTGCAAAGATATTTAGGGCAGTGACGTCACCAGGGCAACAATAATGAGAGCAAACCAAAGATCCGTCAATAGAACGGATATAACAAACAAGATGTGACGGATTCCCACAGTAAGGAAACTGGAAACCGCAGCCACGTCAGCCACGTGCTCCCGCCGGGATGAGCCTCTCAAACACAGTGTTGATCGAAGAAGCCAGACGTGGAACAAGACGTACCGGAGGGTCCCATTAATGTGAAACTCAGTGACGTCATAAAAACGAAAGCAGCAGCGGTGAGACTTACAGGAGGGCAGACAGAAGCGCTCAGAAAACCCTTTCGTGGCATCGTGGCAGCGTGCTGGTGACAGGCCGAGCCCACGGCATTCGATACTCTCAGATCTGTGCAAAAGCGGTGCGAGATGCACTAAAGACAGAATTCATAGCAAATGCCGAGAAGGCTCCGGGAAGCAGCATAGAAGCTCTGAAAGAGGCCGGGCGTGTGGCTCAGGCCTGCCATCAGGAGGCCGAGGCACGAGGATGCTTGAGCCCAGGAGTGGGAGGCTGCGGCTGCAGTGAGCTGGGATCACACCACTGTTCTCCAGCCTGGGCAACAGAACAAAAGACCCAGTCTCTAAAAAAAAAAAAAGAAAAAAAGAAAGAAAAGAAATTGTGAAAATGAAAAAAAGAATCCACCCTGATTCAAGCTTGAAATGCCACATTTTCAAGGCAAA
>NW_012150274.1:1176013-1180281 GCF_000956105.1 Propithecus coquereli | reverse complement strand
ATGTAACCCAGCAATTTCAAGCCCACGCATGTACCCAAGAGAAATTAAAGCATATGTTCACGCAAAAAGCGTTATGCAAAAGTTCACAGCAACGGCCAGAACGTCCACCCCCGGCGAGGGGATAAGCAAGGGAGGGCTGACGCGCAACGCGATGTTATTCAGCCTTCAAAGCAATGAAATTCTCACGTGTGCCAGGCATGGATCGACCTTGAAGACGTTTGCTGAGTGAAAGACGCCGGACGGAGAAGGACAAGTCCTGCGTGATTCCAGGTACACGCCCGCCCGGGCTGGGCGGAGGCTGGACAGCGACCGCTGACGGGCGCCGGGTTCCTTCTGCCGTAACAAAAAGATTCTAAAATAAGATTGTGGTGAGCGTGGCTCAAATCCGTGAATATACTAAAAACCATCCAACTGTACACTTCAAATCAGGGAGCTGTGTGGCATGTATGTGAATTATATCTCAATTTACAAAAGACTTTTTTAAATAGTTTTTTACTGATGTTCAACTTTGTGATGCAAATTATTAACAAATACAGAGAACATTGAAAAGGGTACTTAGCCCCTTCCCGACATGAGTCTAGGACTTAGGATGTCAACTCACTAATATTTAAGGCTAAAGCACACAGTGACATCGGCACACAGAGAATTAGTGCATCTCCTTCGATCTGTACACCTGGTGGCTACACGCCTTGTCCCAGTGGGGCAAACAAACAACGCTGCCACTCTTCTGCCCGAAACTGCCTTTGAAGCCACACTAGGAAATCACCTTGTCCCTTTTGCGACCAGAACCCAGCTCAGCTGCACGTGTCCTCAGGCTCGGTCCCTGTTGGATTATTTCAAACAGGATGAAAACTTCTGACAATGAAGCGTATTTAAAAGAATGGGCCACTGGTTCAGAGGATTGTTCTAAAAAAGAAGCTTCTAGAATTTTGCACATTCCTGGGAAAAGTGTCTGTACAGCGTTCTTTTGGATGCATATGTTCTATCCCTTTTAGAAAAAAGTCAAGGTGCTCTAGACGAGGCCCAGGGCAGGCATGGCGGGCGAGCTCTGTAGCCGAAGCTTGAGCAGTTTCTGCGCTGGCTGGCGCGGCCTCTGCCGCTCCTGAGCGGTGCCGACACCTTCCCGGGGCACTGGGAAGCAGCCCTTGTTGCTTTTCCTTTTGGATCTTGAAGACATCCTTGTGGTCCTCCCCCACTGTCCACAAAACGTTTCATTCTCCAGAAAGAGAAGATGCTCTGGCTCTGAAACTTTCTCAGACTTTCAAGATAGAAAACAATGGGGTTTTCTGTTTTGGGGGGTTTTTTGTTTTGTTTTGTTTTGAGACAGAGTCTCACTCGGTCGCCCCAGGTAGAGGGCAGTGACGTCATCACAGCTCACTGCAGCCTGCAACTCCTGGGCTCAAGCATCCTCCTGCCTCTGCCTCCCGAGTGGCTGGGACCACAGGCATGTGCCACCATGCCCAGCTAATTTTTCTGTGTTTAGTAGCAACAGGGTCTTGCTCTTGCTCAGGCTGGATCATGCCTTTAACATTGTATTTAAGAACTCTTTGCCTATTCCATGGTCCTAAAGATTTCCCTCGACGCTTTATTCTCAGTGATTTTATAGGTTTAGTTCTTACACTTAGTCTGTGAGCCATTTTGAGCTAATTTCTATTGGGATGTGAGGTGAGGGTCTAAGTTAATCTTTTTGCTTCTGGATATTCCATCATCCCAGCACCATTTTTTGAAAAACTATCTTTTCCCCACTGAGTTCCCTTGGCACCCATGTCAGTTGGGATGAACCAGACAAACAGAGTTAGTAGGGGATGCGTAGTAAGGAGTTTACTGCAAAGAATCGGCGTAGGTGATCGTAGCGGCGGGCTAGGCAAGCCAATCTGTGGGCAGCCGTCAGAAAGGGCAGGCGGGAGCTCTCTGGCACGAGCTGTCCGCAGAACCTCTTCTTCATGGAAGCCTTAATGTGCTCTTACAGCTTTCAACGGATTATGGACTGTAATTTCATCTGAAAGATGCCTTCACAGCGATGCCTGGACCAGGCTCTGCTTGAATAACTGGGTCCTGTTACTGACCAGGCTGACACGGAAAACTGTTCATTGTAACACCTTTGTCAAAGACCAGTGGACAATCAACGTGAGGGTTTATTTCTGGACTCTCAGTTCTGTTCCACTAATCTCTGTGTGTCCTTAGGCCAGAACCACACATCTTTGATAAATGTAGTTTTGTGGTCAGTTTTTGCAACTGAGAAGTGTGAGTCTTCCAACTTTGCTCTTAGTTTACAAGATTGTTTTGGCTATTCTGGGTCCTTGACTTTCTATATTAATTTTAAGATCAGCTTGTCAATTTCTGGGGAAAAGAAGACTTCCAGGTTTTGATAGAAATTTCACTGACTCTAGAGATCAATTTGGAGAGAACTGCCACTCAACAACATTGAGGTTTTCTTTTTTTTTTTTTTTTTTTTGAGACAGAGGCTCACTGTGTTGCCCGGGCTAGAGTGAGTGCCGTGGCGTCAGCCTAGCTCACAGCAACCTCAAACTCCTGGGCTCAAGCGATCCTACTGCCTCAGCCTCCCGAGTAGCTGGGACTACAGGCATGCACCACCATGCCCGGCTAATTTTTTCTATATATTTTTAGTTCTCCAATTAATTTCTTTCTATTTTTAGTAGAGACGGGGTCTCGCCCTTGCTCAGGCTGGTCTCAAACTCCTGAGCTCAATCTGCCCGCCTCGGCCTCCCAGAGTGCTAGGATTACAGGCGTGAGCCACCGCGCCCGGCCCAACATTGAGGTTTTCAAATCCACAGACATGGATTTCTCAGTGCAAAGCTTTGCATTTCTTTTGTTAAACGTATTCCCAAGTATTTCATTCCAGTTCAAATGGAATTGTTTTGTTCATTTGATTTTCAGGTTGTTCATGGCTGGCATACAGAAATAAAATTGAATTTTGTATATTTATCTTGTTTCCTGTGGCCTCGCTGAACTTGCTCATCAGTCCTAGTAATTTTTGTGTGAATTTCTTAGGATTTTCCATCTATAGGATCAAGAACGAAGATGGCTTCACTTCTTCCTTCCGATATCCACGCTTTCTATTTCTTTCTCCCGCCTGGCTGCACTGGCTGGACTCTGGCACCTCGCAGAGCAGCAGAGCTGCTCCTGACCTCAGGGCAGAGCGCTGAGTCCTTCATTATTAAGTGGGGTGCCAGCCGTGGACTTTTTGGTAGCTCTTAACCAGCTTGAGAAAAACTCTCCTTGTGCGTTGAGAGTTTTTATCAGGAATGAGTGTTGGGTTTTGTCAAATGTTTTTACTTTGTCTACTGAGAAGATCATGTGGGTTTTGTCCTTTCCTTTATTGATACGGTGTATGACATCCATTTATTTTCAGATGTTGAAACAACCTTGCATTTCAGGGATAAATCTCACTTGGTCATGGTCTATAATACTTTTTCTATGTGTTTGTTTCTGTTTCTAATATTTCGCTGAGGACTTTTGCATCTGTATTTATGAAGAATGAAATTTTGTTTTCTTGTGGAGTCTTTGCCCGGCTTTGGTATCAGCATAACTGTGTCAGTTTTCTATTGGAGCCATGACAAATTACCACAAACTCAGTGGCCTAAGACAACACAAATCTATTACCTGTAGTTCTGTAGCTCAGAAGTCCCAACTGGGCCAGAGTAGGCTAAAATCAAGGTATCGGCAGGGCTGCGTTTCTTCTTGAAGGCCATGGAGAGTGGAGAAGAGGTTTCTGCCCTTAAGGACTCGCGTGACTCGGCGGGTGCACCTGGAGTAGTGCGGGGTAATCTCCCACTTCAAGCGTCACGCTCTTTGTTGTTTTTTTTTAAGACAGAGTCTTACTCTGTCACCCAGACTGGAGTGCAGTGGCGTGATCATGGCTCACTGCAACCTCAGACTCCTGGTTGTTCAAGCGATCCTCCTGCCTCGGCCTCCCAAAGTGCTAGGATTACAGGTATGAGGCACTGTGCCTGGTCTGTTTATTTTTCTTTAATCTTTCTGTCCTTTCTTCAGACTGGGCAGCTTTCACTGACCTGTCTTTAGGTTTACTGCTTCTTTCTTTTAGACACAGAGTCTTGCTCTGCCGCCCAGGCTGGAGTGCAGTGGCGCGATCACAGCTCACTGCAGCCTCCAACTCCTGGGCTCAGGCATCCTCCTGCCTTGGCCTCTTGTGTTGCTTCGGACCACAGGTACGAGTTTACTGGTTCTTTCTTCCACCTTTTCAAACCTGTTGTTGGGCCTCTCTAGTCTGGTCCTCATTTCGGTTA
>NW_012150274.1:1151455-1174728 GCF_000956105.1 Propithecus coquereli | reverse complement strand
CGCAGTGGCTCACGCCTGTAATCCTAGCACTCTGGGAGGCCGAGGCAGGAGGATTGCTCAAGGTCAGGAGTTCGAGACCAGCCTGAGCAAGAGCGAGACCCCGTCTCTACTAAAAAAAATAGAAAGAAATTAGCTGGACAACTAAAAATGTATAGAAAAAATTAGCCAGGCGTGGTGACGCATGCCTGTAGTCCCAGCTACTTGGGAGGCTGAGGCAGAAGGATCGCTTGAGCCCAGAGGTTTGAGGTTGCTGTGAGTTAGGCTGATGCCACGGCACTCTAGCCCAGGCAACACAGTGAGACTTTAAAAAAAAAAAAAAGTCAACAATTAAATATAATAATTATGTCTGATATGTGGGTGTATAAAAAAGGACAGAATTAACATACTTGATAATAATGGCACTTAAGTTGAGAGAGGGCTGAATTAGCACGCAGGTGATCTCAAGTTCTTGTATTGTCCAGGTGAGGGTGTAAAACTTGTTAAGTTAGGTATTCATGGTATAACCTCCAAACCAGTTAAGGGAAAAAATGGAATACTTGGGATTCCAAGGGGAAGAAGGAACCACTACAAAAAAAAAGAAAAGAAAAAAGAAGCATAGAAAAAGTAGGAAAACCAAGAGGCACAAAATAAAGTGATGGAAAGAAATTTATCAACATCAATAGTCCCAATAAATGTAAATGGACTAAAAACCTGGCAGCTGAAAGACCAGGACTGTCAAATTGGATTTGTCAAAAGTCCAACAACTTGCTGTTTAAAAGAGATATAGTTGGAAAATAAAAAAGACTTAGAAAATATATCCCAAACAAATACTAACTGAAAGGAAGCTTCAGGTATAGAAGCTGGAGTGGCTATATTAGTATCAGACAAAGAGACTTTAAGAAAAAGGCATCACTGGAGATCAAAACGGTCACTACAGAATGACACACGGAGGATGTCAGAGAATGACGCAGAGACTACTACACGCAGGCGATCTACTCACACCTACGGGGGAAAACAGCTATTACAGTTTGGGATGATCTGATGAGCTGGCAGCTTCCCACATGCCCAGCCTGGGCAGTCCACCCTCAGCACCTGCCTGGGACAGTTAAAGAAAATACTTTTTTAGTTATTTATGGATTTCCTGGAAAGCCTCAATGTTTGAGCTGCAGAACTCATGTGACCCCACGGCTCTTCCACCAGCTTCCCAGTGTGCACCACTTCCCTCTTCACAAGTTTATCAATTTTTTTTAAATTAGTCTGGCCTATTACATAGAGGCTTGGACAGAAATTGATAGATCTACCATTAGATGGCAAGATTTCAACGTGCCTGTCCCGATTATTAATAGGTCAAGCAGACAAAATCCAAAACAAACAGGAGGCTGTCAGATTTCAACAGCACGATTTATTAACAGGGTGACTTATTGGCCTCATACACAACCAGCCCCCCAGCTCTCAGCACACATTCTTCCTAAGCACAGAAATTGGCCTCAAGGTAGTATTTTAGAAATAAATTAAAAGATAAAACTCCCCATAGGTTTAGACTTTAGATACAAGTAGACACCAAGTGGGTGATGTTGACAGAACGGGGGAATGAATGTCCCACGCTTGGCTGGGCAGGACACACCTCCAGGCAGGTGCTCTGTGGGAGGGAGGAGGTGACAGTCCGTGGGGAGTGACAAGCACCCCAACATCACCCACGCTGCGCTGGCAGACTCACCTGCCACTCAGCAGCTCTCTCCGTCTGTTACACACAACCTTGAAGCATCAACACGAAGCCCTGGGGCAGCAGGGCAGGACGCACCCCAGTGCAGGCTCAGCTGACAGATACTGGGGGGAAGGGGGCTCCTTCCCCAGGCACCCAGCAAGTGGGGTTACAGTGGACAGAGCTGGGCTGAAACGCAGCTCTCGGCCTCAAGAGCTGGCCACCCACCCTGCCCAACCCCAAGGGGGCAAACGTTCCTTCGTACCACCCGGGGACCCAGACTCCTCCCCCAGACCCCGGAGAGCCCCCAGATTCCGCAGGCCTATCTGGGCAGGATGCGACAACCAACCGTCGCCCTCACCGTTCCATCCTAGGCCCAGGATCTCCGCGCTGCATCTGCACAGACAGATCCCAACTCGCCAGCGACCCGGCCAGGCCTCGCCCAGGTCCACAGACCACTCCCAGGGCGAGAAGGGTGTGGGGGAGGGAAGCCGGGACGCTCTGGAGACCGGCAGGACCTCTGCTCAGGATGCCGGCCAGCGAGCCCTTCTAGGGACACCACAGCGGATCTCCAAGGGCAGGGGTCGGACTGAGTTCAGGTATGGGGCGGGGGACGCGTGCGCTCCCGGGTCGGGGCGCCCTGGCACGGCCCCGCCCCTGCACCCACCGCCGGCGCTAAGCCGCCCCGCGCCGACCCCACTTTTAGGATGTCGCGCCTGTTTCCCACCCGCTGGACGGTGCGCTCCTCCCGGGCGGGCCTCGACGGGGACCGTAGGGGGCAGGCGGCGGGGGTGGCGGGAAGAGAGGACGCGGACGGCCCGGCCCGCAGCGCCCCGCCCCCGCGCGACCGCATGGGCCGCCGCCTCCGCGGCTCCCGGGGCTGAGCCGGGCGCGGCCACGAGGCGGCAGCATTGAGGCAACCCGGGCTTCGGCAGGAGGTGAGGACCCCCCCCCAGGCGACCGCCGCCCCCGGGAAGCGTCGGCGCAAAAAGCGCCCAAGGCACCTTTCCCTAAAGCTTCCGTGGGCGCGGCGAGCCCAGCCGCGAGAGGAGTCCCGGAGGGCTTCCCGGAGGCGGAACGTGTGCTCCGAGCCCGGGAGGTCCAGGGCGCCCAGGCGGACAGGCTCCAGGAGGGCGCTCTGCGCCAAGGGCGCGGCCAGGGCCGAACTTGGGGCACAACAGGCTGTAGAGGCGCGGGGTTGGAGGGGCGCGCAACCGGGGTGACCAGACGGCACAGATCATCTGGGGAGCCCGACCTGGAGGGGCCAGGCTCGGGGTGGGCGTCTGGGGGGAGGGGAGAGGCTGCGTGAGGCCGCCTCCTCTCTGCTTCCAGGCAAGCAGAGCACGGGGTGGGTGGAGCCAAGGATGAGGACCCCTGAGTACCGTCGCTGTCGCCATCGTTGGCTGCGACTCCACTGGGTGTCGTCTCCAGAGCCAGTGGCCAGGAAAGGGTCAGGGTGGCAGGGGTGAGGTCCCCACCCTGGCACTGAGTGTGTGTGGGCGGGAAGCTGCCGCAGGCCCCCTAAAGCTGGGGTTCACATCCCCATTGTGTGACGCTGGGAGCTGCCCATCCCCCAGACCCTCCCGGCACCATGGGAACAGACTGCCCACCTCCCCGGGCGGCCATGCCCAGGACCCGCTGCTGAGGGCCATGGCCAAGTCAAGGACAGGAGACTGGCAGCTCTCCTGACGACCCCAGGGACAGACCCAGGGCTCCTAGGGGGTGTGGGGCTGCAACTGGAGAGCGCAGGGCTGGCCCACCCCCACCAGCCTCCTTAGCTCCACTGCGAATTTATTAGGGGACCCAGGGGGCCTGGACAAGTCCGCAGGGTTCTCGACTGCCCTCCTACTGCCACCATCCACTCAAACGTCCCCTCACGCCGGCTGGTCCGCAGAGCCTGTGCCCAGGCTACAAGAGGTTCACCTTGGCCACCACCTGCTTGCAGCCAGTGACCGCAAACTCACGGTCGGCAACCCGGTAGTAGCTGAGCTGCGTGGCCAGGCGCTCGGCGCGGGCCTGCTCCGGAAAGAAGCCCTCGCCGGCCATCTCGTCGCGGAAGCAGCTGACCACGTCCCGCTTGTCCAGCAGCAGGAAGGGCACAATGGCCGCGGCCTGCCACAGCGGGTGGTCGCGCGCCAGGAGTGCTCGCAGGCTGGCGCGCAGGTCCTCCTCGGCCTGTGCTGCTGCGGCCCCGGCCCCATGGGCGCCGTCGGGGCGCAGGGACAGCGCGCGGGACGCGTTCTGCAGCACAAAGCGCGTGATCTCGGCGCCCCCAGCGCGGCTGAGGAGCACGTAGATGGCGTTGTGGAAGTGGTGGGAGCGCTGCGGCTGCAGGAAGCTGTGAAGCTCGTCCAGCAGCGGCGGCGGCATGAGCTCCACCTCGTCCAGCACCAAGAGTGGGGTCTTCTCCTCCGCCTCGGCCCGCGCCACCACGTCGGCCACGCGCCGCGCCAGCTCCTCGCGGCAGTCCTGCGGGGCGCGCGGCTCGGGGCAGTGGTGCCCCGCGTGGTACTGCAGCACGAGCGCTCCGTCCTCGAGCACGGCGCGGAAGTGGCGTGCCAGCAGGCGGCCCACGTGGCTCTTGCCCACGCCGCTGGGCCCGTGCAGCGCCAGGAGGAGCGGACGACTGTGCACGTGCGTGGCCAAGTAGTCTCGCATCAGCGCCACGATGCGCCCCACGGCGGCCGGCTGGCCGAACACGGTGCGCTGCAGTGTCTTCTCCAGCCCGTCGAGGTCGTAGCGCTGTGCGTTATCGTCCAGGTTCTCGATGGCGTTGAGTACCTGGAAGCCCACGATGGCGACGAGCAGCAGCAGGCAGCGCTGCGCGCGGCTCCTGCGCTCCACTCGCGGCCGACATTTGCGTGAGGTCTCCGGGTAAAGCACCACGCGGCTGCGCCGGCGCCTCTTGCGCGGCGTCCTCGAGGACAGCTCCACCGGGCCATCGAAGGTGAAGAATTGTGGCTGGTCTAGGTTTGCGTGCGACGCCCCGGAGCTGCAGCCCAGCCTGGGCGCCCCGCTCCCGGCGACGGGCCCCGCGCCGGGCGGCAGGAGGCGCCGCTGGCGCAGGACGCACACCCGGCGGCGGAGGCGGAGCACGGCGCGCACGGGCGCGATCACACACGGACCCGAGGCTCGGGCGGCCGCGGCCGCGGGTTCCAGGCTGGGCTGGCCGCGGTCCATGGCGCAGGAGCGCGCTGGGCATGCAGATCGCCCTCCCTGCAACAGGAAGACGAGGAGGGTCTCTGGACTCCCGCCACGGCCTCACCCCGCAGCCGCCGCCGGGTGCCGGCTGGAGCCCTCCCCGAGTGATCTTACCCCGGGAGCCCCGCGGGGTGCGGCCTGGGCTGCTCCGGCCAGCGCCTGGCTCCGGCCTCGCCCGCTGACCGGGAAGCGGTTCCTCCGCGGGCCCCAATGCAAATCTCTCAGGTCCTCCGATAAAGGGCCGCGGGCCCTGAGGAAGTGGCTGGGGTGGCTTGGGGTGGGGGTGCAGCTTATCCGCGGCCGACCCGCTTCCTGGAGGCGGAGTTCAGTGGCCGACCATGTGCCAATTAGGGTGAAGAAAGGTCAGGCCGGACCCAGCCCCCACCCGCAGCTCCGACTGGACCGTGGCCCCAGGAGCACCCCCGGGAGTTCAAAGGCGCCCCCTACACACTCAAGAACACTTGAGGGGGGTGTCTGGCCAGAATTGAGGATTGTGAGAATGGGCCCCAGGCCTGTCCCTTGGTTCAGCCCAGGCCTCCCAGCACCCCCCAGTCGCCCACGCCAAAACCGGGGTCCTGCCAATACTAACAGGGCAGCGGCTGCGGGCGGAGGTGGACAGAGAGAAGAGCCCCAGCAGGCAGGGAAGGGACCCCCAATGGCAGGGGCTGGCCTGGGCCCCCGCCCCCAGCCCACCCCAATACCTGCAGCAGCGGCTCCCCCTAGCTCCACCGCCCCCTGCCCGCACCAGGCGCTGGGGCCTGTGGCTCAGGAAGCAGGAAATGCCAGGCTCCCTGGGAGGGTGTCACGGGCCTCCTGGGCCAGCTCAGGCCTGGAGGGGGCAGCAGCACCTGCGGGTCCCCAGGGAGCATCGGGGCAGAGGAAGCTCTGGGTAGGTTTCCGCTTCTGTGCAGAGGAAGTGAGTCAGGGGGTGCGGCCAGGCGGGACTTGGGCTGGACGGAGGCGCCAGAGGGGGAGGCCGAGCTGCCCTGGCCAGCAAGTCACCTCCCCTCTGTGCTCTCCACGCCCAGTCCAGGCTCCTCCCGCGTGCCCTGCTCCACACCTGGGCTCCCTGCACTCGCGCTGTCCTCCAGGGACCACCACTCGCCCTGGACATCTCCTCCGGCCCTGACCCACCCCCACAGGGCAGGAGTGGAAGGGCAGGCAGGGTCGTGCTAGTGCTCGGCCGAGAGCCCCCCAACGGCCTCCCTTATTCTCTGCCCCCTTTCTCTTCCCTCCTCTGACCCTGATCTGGGGCCTCAGACGAGGGCTTATTTCCTTTTTCTCCACCTTCCTCTGTCCCTCAGCTTGGAGCTCCCTGCCCAAGACAGGACAGCACACGCTGGGACAATGTTCTAGAACTGGGAATTGACCCTCGCATGTGGCTCAGGGTCCCTGTGGGCGTTGGGAAGCAAATTTAGAAAGAACCTGGGCCAAGAGTAGGTGCTCGGACCCTTCCCACCCCCCACTTGCCGGTGGCCCCACCCCCACGCCCGTCTCTGCACTGGTGGTCCCTGCTCCTTCCAAGGCTGGCCGGGGCCATTCAGCCAAGCCTGGCCCCCCAGCCCGTACTGCCCCTGCCCACCCTCCCCGCTGCGGAGCCTGGGCCCCTCCTGCTGCCACACCTTGGCCACCCTGGACTTCCTTCCAGGCTCTGCTCACCTCCCTGCACCCACCCAGCAGGGAAAGTCCACTGTGGGCCAGGGCTGTCCACTCTCTCCAGGGTGTGGGGTCCGAAGGCTTGTCTGTCCCTGCTCCCCACAAGCCCAGCTCCCTGGGGCGAGGAACCACAGGCTCCCTCCGGGAGGCAGGCCTGGTGCCCAGGGGCCCGCTGCCGCACCCTGTGCGGGGCTGGGTGCTTGAGGACTTCCACCCCTGGTTCTCAGGGCATGCCCATGGCGCTGCAGCCTGGGACCAGGACGGAGGAGGAGGCTGGGAGTCTTGAGAGAACAGTCCCACAGGCAAGGCCTGGGGGAGAGGCGAAGGGTCTGTTCAGGGAAGAGGCTAAGGACACGGTCGTGTGTGTGGAGGTTGGGCTATGAATCCTGGGGGAGCAGCAGAGCTGCGGCTGGGTGGGCAGGTGGGAGGGAGGCCTCCCAAAACGGGGGTGCCGGGTGCCCAGGGCTCAGATCCCCCCTTGACCCACGAGGGCAGGCATCAGCTCCTCCAACCCCGCCTCGCCCTGGTGACGGTGCTGGGCTGGGGACCCAAGGGTTTGGCGGGTTGGCCGCTGGCAGAGGCAGCCCTTGGCCCACCTGGAAACAGGCCTGCCCCCTTCCCACAGCTCTCCCAGGGCCCCTGAAGGACCCCCAGCTCCGTGCTGGGGCCACAGGGCCTGGACGGCCAGCTTCCCGCCTGCACAGCCTGCACCTGGACGAGGCCGGAGGAGCCCAGCCGCAAGGACCAGTCTGTCCACCTTGACCGTGAGCCGCAGGGCCCAGGGACCACACAGGGACCACACCAGGTGGGCTGCTCCTCACACCTCCGCTTTGCTCCTTGTCCACTCCCCTGCACACCTCCACCCTGCCCTGCCTCTCAGCCCAGACTGAGGAAACAGAAGCTGCTGGAAGGGGACGAGGAACGCACCGCCAGCCCGCCTCCTTCCCCGAGGACGGCCCTCTGGCTCACGCGCTGATCTAGCCACCCCACAACGCTGTCCACTTTCTACCCTGCCAGCTCATTCTCACCAGCCTAGAAACATGTATTTCTTCCGCCTTAAAAGAAAAACCAAAACATGCACTCTTGCCCAAGCACCCACACCACACCCCCTTGCTTCTCACACGGTTTCCAGGCTTCTCCTCCCCCTACCGCCCCCCACGGCTGACCCCCACACAGCCTGACCCTCCTCCCTGGGCTGCTGAGATGCCCCCATCAGCTGCCCACCCCCCGGCCCTGCCTGGTGGGCAGCCCAAAGCCTCACCCGCCAGGTCTCATGCTTCAGGCACCACAGGCCAATGATGTGAGACCCACACCCTAGCCGTCTCCTGTGCTCAGAACCCCACTGCAATGCCTGTCCAGCGCCACCAGCCCCGATCGTCCTGACAGCCCACCAGGTAAGTTCCCATCTGTCTGGAAACCCTACGGCCCTGCCTTCTAACCACGCGCAGAACCCACGTGCCGGCCTCCCCACAGCCAGGCCAGGCCAGCCTCTCCATCCTGGGTGGCCCCACACTGTCTGTGCCCCCTGCTCCCACCAGAGCCCTCAGCCTGGGACTTCCCTGCCCACCCTGGAGCTCTCAGAGAAGACACCACAGGGCAAACCAAGGCACGACCTGGCGGTGCAGACCACGAGCCCCAGGCAGGACTTCCCATGCAGCAGAGCCCAGAGGGTCCCGAACTCGCCCACCTCTCCCGACCCAGCACTGTGGGGTAGGCTTATGTCGTGTGCATCGGCTCCCGACTTACTCAGCCTTGGCAGGTGTCCCTGAGGAGACAGCAGAGTGCGCCATGGGGCGTCTTCCCCTAGGCCACCCAGGGAATGACACCGCCAACTGCCACCCAGCTGAGTGGTCTCTTCTGCTCAGAGCAGCTCCAGCTCTGCCCATGACCTTGAGCTCATCCTTGGCCCTCCTGGGGGTTCACAGCCCCTCATCTGTGCGGGGGGAGGGGCTGCTCACCTGCCCTCAGTGTGGAAACAAAGGAGCGTCTGCAAGGCCCTGCGGGGGCTTCCTACAGCCTCCCAAGAGCGGTCACCTGCCAAGCAGTCCAGAGACTGCGGCCCACAACGCTGAAGGCCCCATAGGAACGCTGCGTCCACCGCCAGCACAGAGACATGTCATCCGCAGGATTTACCAAAATGCCTTTTATTTACATAAACGAAAATTTCATGTGTGCACCAGCTGCCCCCACGTGGCAGGTCGAGAAGGTGCAGCTGAACGAGGAGAAGCACTCAGCTCCAAAGGTAAACCGAGGCAGCACGTGGGGGCCTGGGCTTTCTTTGCCATGCCTGCTACACACCTGCTACGTGGGCGCTCTGGGAAGGGAGGCTGCCCGGGGGCCTTCGGTCAGCGGGACCTTCCGCCACGGCGCGGGCCAGGCTCGAGGCTGCGCCCGCTCCACGGCAGGAACAGTGCCATCTCCGCAGCCCCGCGGCCGGAAACCCTGGGCTTCTGCCAGGTTGTGCCAACATGGTGGCACCACCCTCCCCTTGTAGCCTCCCCGGGAGGCTCCACCCCTTGTCAACCCAGGCCCCGCCCTTGCCCCTTGGAAAGCAGATGGCTTTTCCTAATCCCTGCCACTGCCATCTGTCTCTGCTACGGCCACGCAAACCCAGGGTGCACAGCAGGTGTGACGAGCTTTCCGTGCTGTGCAAGGACAAGCAGGCGTCGTGCTCCCCGCCAGCCAGGGCCCTGGGGCAGGCACGTGGGTCCCACGTGTGGCCGGCAGCGCCCCCAGCCCGGGGAGCAGCCGCTGCCTGTACTATGTGTGGGTCCAAGGGCAGCCTCTTCTCCGGGCTGTCCAAGACACGCCCCAGGAGGGGCCCCCACTCCCGAGCAGCCCCCAGAGGAGCCTCAGAGTCCGGCCGGGGCGGGCGCGCTGGGGAGGGGCAGCTCCAGGGTAGGCGTTTCCGCAGCCTGGGCTGGGCTGGGCTTGCGGTGGTCCAGCTGCTCCAGCTTCTCGCCGAGCTGGGAGTACAGTTCCTTCACGGCCTCTCCACTCTGCAGGGAACCCACAGTTAGGGGGCGGCAGCGCGCACAGGGTGGACCCCACGGTCACACGGAAGATCGCGCCCCCCAGACACCAACGCGGCCAGGGCCGGAGGCTGGTGCTGAGCGGGCACGTCAACTCGCAAAGCCCCGGGGGGGCACCCACCTGGCCTGTGGGCTCCAGGGCCTTCTGCAAGGCCTCCAGCTTGGACGGGGCCACCCTGGGGTGCAGGTGGAGGAGCAGCCGCAGCACGTGCCGGTGCACATTCTCCTTCCTGGGGGGTGGGGGGGCGGCCACAGACCTGGCTTCCTTCCCAGGCCCTGCCGCCCGCAGGCGGGCACAGCCTCTGAGACAGGGCCCGCCCCAGCCGTGCCCGGGCACCCTGCAGGGCCAGCACAGGCACCCCTGCGGCCCCTCTCTGCAGGACGGGAAACCAGCTACCTCCCAGGGTGCCGTGGACAAGAACGGAGAGCAGAGCCGGGCCCCGCCGTGCCCAGCTGGCCCCGGCCCGCGCGCCTACCTTGGTGAGGCCGCGAGGAAGAAGCCATCGAAGAGGCAGCTGCAGAAATCCTCCAGGGCAAATTCGTCAGCCAGCAGCGCAAGGTTCCCCGTGAGCAGGTGAAGGAAGATGTCACTGAAGGCCAGGTCACCAAAGGTCTCCACTGCAACCAGAGCAGGCGTCGGCCGGGCCCCACCCCCGAGCAGGCGACCTCTGCCCTCAGGGATTTGCATCTGGGGAGACCGTGCGCACTCCTGGGGTGCTCAGACGGGGTTCTCAGTTGACCTGAGGTCAGAACAGGGTCTTGGCAGGTGAGGAGGAGAGTTCAGTAGACAGACGGGAAAGGGCCTGGCCAGGGGTGGAGGAAGCAGGGCTGAGCCCTGAGGGGGAGGCGAGGGCTGGAGGAGGACTCTCCCCCTCCCTCAAGGCTGTGCCACGGGACTCTGGACTAAACTGACGTCAGAAGACAGAAAACCCGAACAGACCACTAACTAGAGAAGCAACACAGGGGAGCGCCAAAGCTCCGGTCTCGAACGAGCTCTACCGAACCACCATCTCAATTATTCCACAGGAAAGACAACGAAGAAAAATGTCCAAATTCTTTTTGTGAAGCCAGACACCAAACACAACAGAGGTCGCAAAAGTACCCAAAGATGAGTCAATCTCTCTCTCTCTCTCTCTCTCTCTCTTTCTCTCTCTCGACCAATGGCACGAAAGCCAAAGCCACCCAGAGCCTCGAGGCACGCAGGGTCACCTGCAGGGACGGAGGACAGTCCCTCCCATCGACTGATGCCAGAAGGAGCCCGGCCAGGCCACATGGGTGGGGGGTACAGATGCACACGGGACATTTCTCAACACCCAGGAGCAGCAGCCCTGGACAGGGGACTTCGTGAGGACAGTTCTGGCCGACGCCACTTGCACCCACAGAATGCCCAGAACGTGTCAGGGAGGCCGGGCCCCTCCAAGAGGCACCCCTGCAACACAGCTGACCGGTCTCAGCCACCTGAGGGCCAGCGTGGTCACAGGGTGTTCAGGCAGACACCTGGTCCTGACCAGCAAGATCCCATCCCGTAAGTGCCCCGATTCCTCCAGCAAGTCCAAGTCCCCGGGGTTAGAAGAGGCACGAAGTCAGTGCCAGCAGCAGAGGTGGCCCCACTCCAACCCTGATTTGTTCTTTTTCCTTTCAGAGTCGAAAGTCTCACCCGGTCGCCCAGGCTGGAGTGCAGCAGCGTCATCAGCTCACTGCAGCCTCGAACCCCGGGCTCGAGCATCCTCCCGCCCCTGTCCCAGTAGCTGGGACTCAGGTGCGCCACCGCCGCGCCTGCTCTCCAATCCTGATTTGAACCATTGGCACAAAAATGTCATGAGACCATCAGGGAAATGTGGCCACTGCTGGGCATTTGGCACAAAGAAACTGGTGACCCCGACTCAGATGTGAGCACGGTCTGCAGCCACTTTTTAAAAGTCTCCTTTTGTAGAGATGCCTCCTGAGTGCTTGGAGCTGGCACGTTGAGACGTCTCGGATTTATGCCCAGACGTCACCCTGAGAAGCAGCGACCCCACGGAGGCTGGCTATCACCCTGGGTCTTCACCATACTGTACTGTTTTTCCATTTGTTCAGAAATTCCCACCATAAAAGTAAAAAAATAAACAGGAAACAATTCTAAAAATCGACATCTGTTCTTACTAGAACTCACTAAAAATGTAAGAATAAGCGAGCTCTTCCCCAAAGGTGATTAGAAAGACACATGCTGGCCGTGGGGCAGCAAAGCCGTCCTGGGGGACACCGACGCCCCCGCCAAAGGTGGGACAAACCACACGGCTGTTTCTAGCCTGTTTCCAGCCACCACAACTAGACGGGAGAAAGAAACAAGGACAGTCGCGCACGGACTAACGACGGGGACGTTCTGAGAAACGCGTGGTCAGGCGATTCCGTCCTTGCGAGAGTGTGACGCGCACAGAGTTCGCACAGACCCGGTGGCACAGCCTGCAGCCAGCCAGCTCCTGGCTACACACCTGTGCGGCACGTTGCCGCACTGAACACCGTCAGCAAGCGGCACGGCTGAGTATTCGTGCCTCTAACACAGAAAAGATACAGTAAAATGCGGTGGGTGATCTCCCGGACCAGCACGGTTCTGCAGCCCATCACGGGCCCCAACAGCACGTGGCCGATGACAGTGCTGAGATGAGCGGAAGAACAAGGCGATTCAAAGTCACTTACTCTGTGTCCTTACAAGTCTCAAAACACAGACCAGCTGCCCTGTGCACAGCAGGAACGGCTCTCCCTGGAGCCTCCAAGAGGAACCGGCCCACTCATCCATTTTGGCCCCAGGAGCCTCAGTCAGACCTCTGACCTCTAGCACTGCAGGATGACGTTTGTGTTGTTTTTGCCGCTAGGTCTGTGGTAATTGGTTCCAGCCACAGGGAATTAACGCCAGGCTAAGAGTGCTTGGCTGGACGGCGGCTGGGTACAGATTAGCGCCCCCGACAGCTTCCTCCACACAGAACCTGGAGAGCAGATGCATGTGGCATCCTCAAACACCAGTGACCGGGAAGCACGCCTGACAAGTGCCGTGGTCTGACCACGTTCCCCAAGTTCACGCGCTGGAAACCCGACCCCGGCCCAGCGTGCAGAGAGCTGGACCTTTCAGAGGTGATTAGGTCACGAGGGCTCCGCCCTCACGAAAGGATTAACGTGGCCATCTGGGGAGCAGGTTCCCGATAAAAGGATAAGTTTGGCCCCTTTCTCCATCTGTCTCTGCCCGTTTCTTAATGCCTCTCTGTCTCTGCATATCTGTCTCTTAATGTCTCTGTCTCTGAATGTCTCGCTGTCTGTCTCTCTGTCTGTTTCTTTGTCTCTCTCTGCCCTGCCCCCCTGTGCACCCTAACTTGCCCTGCTGCCTTCCACCTAGGATGACGTAGCAAAAAGTGCTTCACCAGATGCAGCCACTTGACCTTGGACTTCCCAGTCTGCAGAACTGTAAGAAATCTGTCTTTACACACGAACCTGTCTTGGCTATTCTGTTATAGTAGCACAAAATGGACCAAGCCAGCAAAAAACCTGTAAAATCTTTCTGAAGAAACCTCCAAATCCCTGAGTCAGCAAGACCCCAGGGCCTGTGTCATGGTGAGGACACAGAATGCGGCAGAGGTCCCATCTCCCCAACAGGACCTGTGTTACTCTTGAAGGGGTCCACTTGGACCCTTCCCTCTTCTTCCTGACTTGCAACGACCCGTCCCCGCTAGAGGCTCCCAGGGGAGGTGGGCTTGCCACTGCCTTGAGGGGCTGGGACATGAGCTTTCTCCATCCTCTGAACCTTGCTGCCAGTCCAGACAAAATAAAGGTGGTTGCTGCATCACCTTTTTGTGGGAAAGAACTAGAAGACCCAGGGAGGAATCTGAAAAAACAGCACTGAGCCCCCCCTCACTTCCCTACTAAAGTAAACTGCAGACAAAAACTTGAAGGTGAAAACCAAGCTAGCAAAATCACAGGCGGAGATAGGAAGAGGGGCCATCTGTGACTCCTCTGGGGCCCCAGGGCCCCTCGCCGGCGGGTGCAGGAGCTGGGCATCCCGGTGGAGACTCACCAAGCCCAGGCAGCAGTCGGAGGAGCGCGTTCTTGTTCCTCTGCTTGGTGACATGCAGGACGTAGTACAGCCCCACCTCGCAGGCCATGCGCTGCTCCTGCAGAAACCTGCCCGAGGGGTCGGGGGCACAGTCAGACCTGCCCAGACCCCGCCCCGCCCCACGGCAGCCCCACCCAGACACCCCTTCCCGCCTGCTCCCCTCAAGCCGCTGTCAGCCGTACTTAGTGAAACTCTCAGGAAGGGTGTTTGGGTACGTGATGGGGGCCTTCTCCTCGGCCGGAAGCTTCTGATCCACGTTGAAGGTGTGGTCGTCCACCACAAAGGACATGAGCATCGGCAGGAACCTGGTGATGAGCTCCACCTCCTGGAGGCAGGGAGCCCGTGGGCTGCAGACCTGCCCCATCCCCCACCGCAGCCCCACGCCCCACTTTCCTGGTCCCCAGGTCCCTCCTTCCCACCTCCTGAGACCCCCACCCAGTGCTGTCTCCTCGAACTCCCAACCTGGCCGTGAGCTTGGCTGCCCACGTGAAGCCCCTCCTGGGCTGGGTCCACCTGGAGTAGCGGCCACACCATGGCCAGCCAGTCCCCGGAGATGCCCCAGGACACCCCAGCAGGCATTTTCCCAAAAGGACGGTTGGTGCCTCCAGGAAGGAAGCTTTGGGACCAAAAGGGCCTCAGAAACGCCCAGCCCGCCCTCCACTCCCCACTACAGCCCGCGGCCTCTCCTGGGACAGTGGTCGGGCCCACAGGGGTCACGTTACCATCTTGGGCTCCTTGAAGACCTGGCTGTCGATCATGTCCCAGGCGCCCTGGCCCAGCGCCAGCAGCCGGAGCAGCAGGAGGAGGTCGGGGCTGTCCTGCAGGAGCGGCGGCCTCAGCACCCGCCGCCAACGTCCTGGGCTCTGACCCCACTTGTTACCCAGTGGGGTCTCTGGCGCCCAAGGCCACGATATACCAACCTCACGAGTGGCAAGTGTGGCCTTCACCTGGGCCGTCGCAGTGTGGCCACAAGAGCCCACGCCCACACGCCCACCCAGCGGCCACCGAGGAGTGTGCGCTCACCCTGGGCAGCGTCTCCTGGCCGACCAGCTCCTGCAGGTGTCTGATGGTGCTCAGCGCCAACGTGTTGATGGCAAACGGGTCGCACAGGATCATGGACAAGTCCCTGAGAGGAACCGGCCCTCAGCATGAACCCGGGAAGCCCGGCCGCCCCCAGGGACCTCGGGGACTGGCTCCAGAGAGCCAGCCTCTCCGCACAGAGCAGGCCAGTTCCATCCTGGATTTCTTTCAAAGAAAAGCTTACGGTTCATAATTTATCTTTAACTTACTCAAATATCTTTCACACTAAAGAGTTAAGAAGTCAAAAAAAAATTAAGGTCACATTTTGGTTCTGAAATCCTGACTCGGACTCTATCAGATTCAGCCAGGGTCCTCCAGAGACAATTCTGACAGGCAAAGTGACTGGGGTGGCACCAGGCAGCACTTGCGCTCCTACCCTCAGCTTGCAGGCAGGGACGCCAGAGCCCAGCCCTGGGCCCCAAGCTGGGCGGGGGGTGGGGTGGGGGGGGAACGGGGGGACTACCCAGACTCATTCCGCACAACCGTCCCCCACAGTGCCTGGCAGCACTCCTAAAGCTGCAACACCCCGCAGTGACCCACGGCGGAAGCCAAGTGCTCCGCCGGCGGCCCCGGGGCCAGGACCCGTGGAAGCAACCCTCACCCGAGGACCTGCTCCTGGCCCTTCTTCACTCCGTCGAGGAAGCCCTGCAGCTCCCGGGCTCGCTTGCTGTCCACAAACCGCTCTCGGATGCAGGCGTCCAGGCACCAGGTGAACTGCGGGAAGCACCGTGAGGACATGGCCGGACCCCCAGGATGGCCAGAGACTGAGGCCCTCGCCTCTCACTCAGGCGCAGGCCACCGTCCCGCCGACCACAGAGAGCACTCCCCATGCCTCGCGGCAAAAGCAGCAAGGGTCAGGGCGCACAGTGAGGAGGCGACCCTTGTTTTTTCTGAAGAGGGGCTCCTCAAGGCACCCCCAGCGTGGGGCGGCCACTGCAGCCCTCCAAGCAACGAAAGGCTGAGCATGTGACACCAGAGTCCCTGGGAGCTCTGGGGCAGGGGAGGGCCAGAGGCAGGCTGGAAAGTTGGGAGGAGGCCAGGGCAAGGGTCCAGGTGTGGCTGCAGCCCTGCGCCCACTGAAACAGAGAAAGGGCTGGAAGAGGCGAGAGAGTGTCACAGGGACAGCCAGGTCTCTGGCTCAGATGCCATGGACAACACCCACCAGGGTCTGCGGAGGTGCCGAGGGGCCGGCACACAGCACGATGGGTGCATGGAGCCGGAGGGGAGGAGAGAAGCCAGGAGCAGGAGGGCGAGGGTGGCGCTACCTTGTGGCAGGGGTCCACGGTGCAGATGTCGCCCACGTCCAGGTCGTGCAGGGACATGAGCAGCTCAGCCCGCAGCGTGCAGTAGTGCACGTTCCTCGTGCGTAGGAAGAGCGTGCGCAGAAACTGCAGCACCATGTCGTACAGCTTCACGCTCTTCCCCACCATCTGCGTCAGCCTCCGCACCACCTGGCAGCGAGACCAGCCGTCAGGCCCCGTCCCGAGGAGGGTACACAGCCATCACACAGAGCCCGAGGACAACTGTCCTTCCTACGTGTTTCGGTATAAAGTGTTTCCTCCTCTTGGTGAGATGCTGGCACCCTGTCCGATCATGGCAGGTCTGTTATTTTTAAAGTGCTGACTCCACATCAGTCCCCATGGTTCTCTGAAAAGCCACTGGTCTATGACCCGATGTGACCCCTGCCGGTACCCCAACCCCTTGCCTGCGAAGTCAGGTGGAGGCCAGGCCCAGAGGCAGCTGTGAGAGAAAGTTGTCAGTTGCCAGCAGGGGGCAGACTCGGGCCCAGAGGAGGACACACAGCCAGGATGCCGTGGCCTGGGGGCCTGGGCCAGGGCCTGTGCAGCCTCACTGCCCTTCCCTCAAGCCTGCCCACCCCAGCCCAGACTGGCTCCCTCAGCTCGAAGCTGCGTGGCCACCTCTGGTCCCACGACCAGCACCCAGGGCCACAGAGCAGAGGACAAGCCCCCCAGAGTCTGGAGCACAAACACCAACATGCAAGTCCCCTCACCACTGAAGGGCTGTGCAGGGACACAGTGCCCAACCCTTGGCAGGGGTCACCCACCTCACCCCTCCTCTGACACGGGACTCTCAAGAGATTCCCGTCCTGCTGCGGCAGCTGACCAAGGAAGCTCCACTCAGCTGCTAGCTGGCCTTGGCTAACAGCCTTCGGCCCACGCTGCGAAAGACGCTCAGGGCAAGCCCAGGACGGTGGACACAGCAAATGCCCAACAGGCACCAGGCTGGACACAGCAAGTGGCGAGGGCAGCAAGGGGGGCAGGAGCCAGTGGCTGGCCCAGCAGTTCACCCTCGAAGGCCCCTGCCACGGACTCTTGCCAGCAGGTCTCAGGGACCCGATGGGCTGATCTGGCCTGTCTCAGGGACCTACACTCACCTCACAAGTGAACAACCCACCCGTAGGCCAGCTGGGTACAGAACCCACAGCCCAAACAACTGACCCACACCCCAGGACCGCAAGGCAGTGCGTTACCCGGCCATCACAGCACTGGAAAACCACAGCACACCAAGAATAGTGACTGAAGTTTCCAGAAAGAAAGGCCACCAACCAAGTAATGAGAATCTGAGCAGCTTCAGACCCATCTGCAAAAGCAGATGCCTGGAAACAGTGAGAAAAGCCTTCGAAATTTTGAAACTACAATTCTAAATTTAGCCAAACGACTGTGAAGTCTAAACAAAATAAATTTCAGGTGCGTTAGCACTCTGAACGCTTTCATCAAGGTTTTTTTGAGGATGTACCCCAACAAAAAGAGGATGAAACCAAAAAAAGAAAGTTGAGAAATACAAAAAACAGTGTGATGAGTGCAGCACGTTGCAGGTGGGCGCGGTGGTGCTGCCTGCAGTCCCAGCTGCCTGCCAGGCTAAGGCGGGAGGATCACTGGAGCCCAGGAATTCATGACCAGCCTGGACCATATAGCAGGACACCACTCAAAAAAAAAAAAAAAAAAAAAAAACCCACAGTGTAGGCCACCGGCTAAGCAGCAGACCCAGAAACAGCCCATCATGTGAGAGCAGAAAGTCCAGGAAGAATGTGAGGTCCAGGACAGAGGGGAGAGCTGAAAGCTGGGACAGGGAAGAAACCAAAGGACCATCAGAAACCTCAGGGAAGACAACCCGGGGGACCACCGCCCTCCATGTGAGCAGCAGATGGGAATACTGCAGCGCCACGTCCGGTCTGAGAGAGGCCAGCGTCGTGACATGACCTGGAGACACAAGCCCCATAGTGGGGGCCTCAGACAGGGGCAGTGACCAGCAACATGCAGGGCAGTGATGCACCTGGGGCCAGGGCAGCGCCCACTGCAAAAGGGGAGTGGGGGGACTGGGAAGGAAGCTTCTCCCTGAAAACCTTTCTGCTGTCCTAGATGTTCTATGATTTGTGTTTCTTATGTGTGTAAAACATAACTGTGAGAGAGGATCAACCCAGGACAAAGCAGATCACAGTGGCACTAAGCCACTGGGACAGGAGGTGGGAAAAGGGCAGCATGCAGAGGCTGAGGGCTCTGTCTGACAGCAGCGGAAGGAGAAAGGGGCCTATGAAGGGTCTGAGCTGGGAACAATCAGGAGGGTGGAAATAGCCACCACCTGCCCCCCAACCCCAACAGCCACCGGTGCGTGGCCAGGACCCTTCCTGCCCAACTGGAGCCACGAGCCACACCTGACTCTTCAGAGTTTGAAATCTGACAACTGAGATGTGTTGTAAGTGTGAAAGATACATCTGATTTCAAAAACTTAGTGACCACCAATGAAAAAGCATCATAACTCAATAATACGCTTTCACGTCGATTACGTGCTGAAAAATATTACTCTGGCTACACTGGGCTAAAGAAAACATATTAAAAGCCACAGTGATGGCTCACACCTGGCATCCCAGCACTTTGGGAGGCTGAGGCAGTAGGATCACTCGAGCCCAGGAGTTGGAGGCTGCAGTGAGCTGCGCTCGTGCCATTGCGCTCCAGCCTGGGCAACACAGTGAGACCCTCTCTCTAAAAAATAAATACATAAAATTTACCTCATCTATTCCTTCTTTTTCTTCTTAACGTGGATACTAGGAAATTTTAAGTAACTCCTATAGCTGCTTCAACTTCTTCTCCAGAATCTGCACGACACCACAGGCCTCCTGTGAGTGGTGCCTGTGTCCCTGCGTCTCCCTCAGACAGGCCCAGAGGCCTCAGCTCCCCACAGAGACTTTATACTGAATGGTGCTAGTACGAAATTAGCTAATTAGGAAATCTCGATATAAAAAAACCCAATAGGCCAGGCGCGGTGGCTCACGCCTGTAATCCTAGCTCTCTGGGAGGCTGAGGCAGGCGGATTGTTTGAGCTCAGGAGTTCGAAACCAGCCTGAGCAAGAGCGAGACCCCATCTCTACTAAAAATAGAAAAAAATTAATTGGACAACTAAAAATATATAGAGAAATTAGCCGGGCATGGTGGCGCATGCCTGTAGTCCCAGCTACTCGGGAGGCTAAGGCAGAAGGATCACTTGAACCCAGGAGTTTGAGGTTGCTGTGAGCTAGGCTGACGCCACGGCACTCACTCTAGCCTAGGCAAAAGAGTGAGACTCTGTCTCAAAAAAAAAAAAAGCCAATAACTGCAAATTGGAGTTTAGAATAATGCCAATGTTACTAATGGGTGAAACCTTGAACACTGTCTTCTAAAGAATAAAAAATGAAGAACTCAATTTCAACCACATTAACAAGTTATTTAAACATTTGAAAGTTTAAGAATCAAACAACTTGCTGTTTAGAAGCAGGAGAGCAGTTGTCACTTTTCATTAAAAGCCTTTCTGTAGATTTTAACATTCTTCACGCATCACTTTTCGAAAAGCAAAATACAAACACAAAAACCAGCAAGCTTCCTTCCAGCCCCGCATACAAGCCCCCTCCTTCAGGAGCAGAACGGCCCAAACACGCAAGGACAGCAGGGCGTTGCTCCCCAGGCAGCTAAGGGGCTGCCGCGGGTCGGCGCCCTCCCTCACCTCGCCCTGGCGCCTGGTCTTGGGGGAAGGACTGAAGAAGTTGTGCAGGACGGAGAGCTCCGTGCTGAAGAGCGCACTCTCCTTCTCCAGGATGTACTGCTTCAGCAGTGGGGAGACCTCGTCCCCAAAGAGTGCCTGGTTGTCCTGCCAGATCTGCCGCTTCACCTCCACGGCGCAGGCTCGGTACAGCTCCTTGTCAGCCATCACCAGCTTCAGCTTCTTCTCAGGAACCTGCAGGACACCACAGGCCTCCTGTGAGTGGTGCCTGTGTCCCTGCATCTCCGTCAAGACAGGCCACAGAGACTGCCTCGAACGCAGCCCCACCGGATAGGGGCATCTAGGACCGGCACCCCAGGTCCGACTAGGTGCAGGCAGACACGCTGAATTCCAACAGCTCTTTCCCAGAAAGGGCCCCAACTCCGAGTCAAGTGCCAAGCTTCAGTCTCCATGTGGCTTGTCTGGCAGAAGCCAGGACAGCACTCCACTGGGACAGCAGCCTATGAAACCTCCTTGGAGCTAAGCAGCTGTCTGGACCACATGCACAATGCTACTTCCACCAACCAAGGGTATGCAGGAGACCCACTCTTGACTTTTACCTTGGGCAGGTGCTTCATGACACACATCACAACTGGCTGCAAAGACGGCATCTTGACCAGAGAAAAGCTCTTCTCCAGAAGGTCTTCCAGCTTCTTGTACCTTGTACCAAGGGGATGACAAAAGCCGCCGAATCAGTAACTAGGCTGCAAAGTGGGCTGCACATCTCATCTGCCCACCTTGGCAAGCGGAGACCTACCTTTCCTCAGCCTTCCCCTCCGAGGCAATGGCTGACACTCGCTCCAACAGTTTGTCCCGCAGCTCATCAAACACCGACTGGTGGAACTCCAGCCGCGGCGTCCCGTGTAGGTCCAAGAAGGGCAGGGCCGACTGCAGGGAGGGCAGCAGCACGCCATTCTCTGTCTGAGGAAGAAGTGAGTGCGGATAGATCTGGCTGACTGGGGCGACAACAGAAGCTGCAACCGCAGCCAAGTCTGCCCATGCACCCCAGATGCCCCGAGTCCACAAAGAAACGTGTCCACGGAGGTTCGCAGCAGCGGTGGCGGCAACCGCAAAAATGGGAAACCACCCCTTCCTCCAGCAACGAGGTCCCAGCTCAGGACATTCCGGTACTCCAGCCGGTGGAACAGAACGCAGCTACGAGAAGAAAGCCAGAAACTCCCAACTTCCCAAGCGCCTCGCCCGCTGGCCGGACTCCCGCCGCCCCGGGCAGCCTCCTGGGCCCGGCGCCCGCGGCCCCGCCTCACCTGGAACTGCTCGATGGCCTTAAGCGGTTCGGTGCAGTTGGTCAGGGTCTCCTTCAGGTCCTCGCCGTTGGCCACGCCCAGGTCCTGCAGCCCCGCGAACATGGCCGAGGCCCCGGCCGCCGCCCGGCTCGGCGCCCCATCCCCGCCCCGTTCCCCCGGCGCCGCCGCTGACGCTGCAGGCGCCCCAGAAGTCCGCTCCCCCGGGCCTCGCGGGCCGGCCGGGCCCCGCTCCCCCGCGCCCTCCAGCTCGGCCAGGTCCCGCCCGCAGCTCCGCTCTGCACAGGTCGCGCAGCCGCCCACTTCCGCTCCGCACAGCCCCGGTCCGCCCGCCAAACCCGCCCCGGGAAACGCTGCGGCGGCCGCGTGCGGGTTCCTGGGAGCGGCGCCCTCACCTGGCGCGAGGCTGAGCTACGACACTGCGCGAGGGGCGGCTCCCGGACGACGCGCGGGCTGCCACGGAGCCCCGCCCACCCGGCGCAGTCCCGCCCACGCCGCCCGTCAATCCGAGGCCCGCCAGCTCCCCTCCCCCGCCGCTGGCTCCGCCCAGCCGGCTGTGCCTTCCGGCCCCGCATGCGCGCCGCGGGGCGGGCTGGTCGCTCCGCTCGGAGCCGGGGCTGGGGGCAGGGGGCAGGGGGCAGGCGGGGCCGCAGGCTGTCCATGCCCCGGAGCGGGAAGACAGGGCTGGGCCTGTGCCGGGGCGCCCGTCGGGGTCGGCCGGCTTTATAAATTTAAGGACTGACATTTTGGTCGAGTAAATTTTATTTTCGTAATCACGGAAAACGCTGTTGTTAGTATTTTGCCTGAGGAAATGGAGCAGTGCCGCCCTGGAAGCCCCTGCACCCAGATCCCGCCACGTGCACGACGCGCACACTCCCTGGAGCTGGGCTTCCTCCGCGTAGGGTTGTTGCAAAGACTGACATCCAGTGTGCCTCCAGCGGCACGTGAGGATCTGACAGCCAGGCCCACCCCAGGTACTGGACCCTCAGGCTGAGTCTATCGAGCTGTGAATGACAGTCCCTTGCCCTTAAGGTGCAAGAAGCTCATTCCAGGCAGGTGGGCTCTCGTTGCTACCTGTGCAAGCTCCTGGACCCAGCATTCAGCCCTGCAGCCTCCACACCAGCCCTGCGTCCTCTCCCAGCCTCTGCCACACCAAACACCACTCCCTCTCCCTTTTCATGTGCCTTCGCTGCTGAGGTTTGCTCTGCTAATAACTTCTTTCCTGCTAGTCAGGAACTCTTGCTCATCCTTGAAGGACCCTTCCTCCACCACCTCCTCCAGGAAGTCCTCCCTCCTCAACCCAGATGGAGGAGCTTGCTCCCTCCTTCCTGCTACTCTCACTCCCAGCTTTGGATCCCAGGGGTGCCTGGTGGTGCAGCCACAAGCAGGGCTCCTGTTCCCGCCACCTGGGACTGAGTTCCCAAGGCCAGGGCTACCACAGCTCTACTGGTATTGATGCTGGCAGAGCTGGTCAACCAAGGACCCTTCATGAAGGTCCTACTGCCCTGATTCAACACCCAGCTGATTCCCCAAGCCTTGGCTTCCTCTGCAACAGAGGGAGATGCTGACACCATGGCACCAGCAGCTGCAGAAACTTTTTGAAGACGTTGAACTCTGGGCCTGGCCCAGGGCTTGGATTGGGGGAGAGTGAGAACACTGGCGCTGCAGGGAGGGCAGCTGGGGAAACTGGTGCAGCCACAGGAGCGACCACTAGCTGCAGGTGAGGCTCCTGGAGGTAGCAGTCTTGGGTCCCCAGCCCAGGTAGGAGGGCAGGCCAAAGGTGATGAGGGGACCAGCAGTCCCGCTGCTGCTGCTGCTGCAGGCCTAACAGGCCAAGGCCAAGGGAGTCCACTTCCTGTGGCTTGGCCTACACAGCCCTGGGTCAGAGTTCTCAGAGCACCAGTGACTAAGCCACTGGATCTTCAGGTCAAGGCCTGGGGGAAGTGGGCCCAGGTCCTGAAGAGCTGGTCCTCTCAGCCTTCCCTGGAAGCTGGGCAGGCAGCTGAGGGAATCTGGCCCCCACCTCCATCCCAGCAGTCAGTTCTTTGGCTCAGCAAGAAGACTGACTCTCAGGTAGACTGGCAGCTGGACCAGTCCCCTGGGTGGCATGGCTGGGTAGGGGTGTCCTGCACTGCCCACATGGCCCCCTTCTCACGCTGTATGAGGCCAGGGAGCTCAGGGTCAGCCCAGGCTGCCACCCCAACCCCCCTAGAAGAGCGCACCCACGAGGGACAGCTGAATGGAGATCC
>NW_012150274.1:1148275-1150125 GCF_000956105.1 Propithecus coquereli | reverse complement strand
CACCTCGGCCCTGGTGCTTGCGGCCCATGCTGTAGCGGGGATGCGGGGAGGATTCGCGCGCGGACGCACTGGGCACCTGGTACTTGGTGGGGCCGGGGACATCCAGGTCGGTCACGATGGGGGGCCGCCGCTCCAGCACTGGCCAAGGGAAGCAAGCTCGGGGCCCGGTTCCTCCCAGCAGGCCCCTTCCCCACCCGAGACCAGCTGGGGGGGGCGGGGAGCCAGGACCCTCACTCACGCAGATCCCTCAGGGTCTGAGTGTAGGTAGGTGAGAACTCCTGGGTGGTGCCCCTGTGTATCCGGAGGCCAGCTGGGACTTCCTTCGTCTTTGAGGACCATATTTCATCCCAGGCCGTCCCCTGCTCTGGGCCTGACAGCGCCACTGCAGCACTGGGCCTGCAGGGAGCCGGTCAGCCACTGTCCACCCAGCCCGCCGGCCACCCCCACCATGCTGGCCCCCAGCCTTCCCACCACCCTCTGAAGTTACTGGGTGGACTCTAGTGGCTTCTGCCTTAGGGGTCCATGGGTCCAGTGTTTGCCTCCATTGATGTAAAAATTTGCCAGGAATTTCACCGCCTTCTGGTCAAAATTCATTTTCAGAGACTCAGGGCTCTCTTCCCCAAGGGCACTTCTGGGGGAGTTCTGTGACCTCACTAGTGGGGTCCTCTGTTGCCAGGGGCTCCCTGGGAAGAAGCATTGTTCAGTCCTGGGGGGGCCTGCCTGAGTGGCTCCCCAGCCCCAGCAGCCTCTCCCCTACCTGCTCTTGGCCAAAGTCTCCTCTACTCCCTTCCCCACTTTCTTTCCCAACCCCTTGCCCTCTCCTGCACTCCGGGGTCTCCTGGGAGAGTGGGGTACACTTCAGTGGGGCTTCTGGGAGAACTGAGGCCCCAGCAGAGGGTGGAGAAGGGAGCAGAACTTGTATTTGCCAAGTCCTACCAGATGCCCAGCTGTGTGGGGCCAGCCAGAAAGACTCTTGGGGGTAGGATGGAGGGAGGAGTCCATGAAGGCTCCCTAGAGGACAAGGAGCAGCTGCCCCACCCAGAAACCCACTTGTGGGAAAAGTGTAGCAACATCATTGGATGAGTCTGAGGGGGCCAAGAGGATGCCAGAGGCAGGCTAACCCAAGCAGGGCTGGGTCAGAGAAGCTGTCTTCTGCCTGGGGGCACAGATGGACCCAGCTGGACCCAGCTGCCCAGCCAAGCTGCAAAGGAGTAATGAGCCTGAACGAGCACAAGCCTATCTGGAGTTGACCTTGGCCAAATCTGAGGCAGGACCTGGTCAAGAATGTCTTGTCCACGGAGCCTTCTCTGGGGCTTCCTCCGCCCTGACCAAGCCTGTCCCCGCAGTCCTCCCCACTGACCCGCCTGGCCCTGAATGGACGTGTGCTTGAGGAAACACTGTTTTATTTGGGTGAGGGGTCCACAAACTGTGCTCCAGGGCCCCCTCCCAGCTGAACACCAGGCCATTTCCTTAGGACAGATTCCTAAGAGTGGCAGCAATGGGCCGAAGTGTGCAGTGTCTTGTGTGGACTTGATCTGTGACCAGATTGCTTTCCAGAGGCGTCTCCCAAATTAGAGGCTATTCTATGACCCTGTCAGCAATGAGCCTTAGAAACTGCAATTATCAGCATTTATTTGACTAAGGTTCAACTTAATATCCATATGTTTATTGACTATGGTCTTTTTAAAATACTGTTCATGTTGTATATGCATTTTCTACTGGGGTGTCAACTTTTCATATTTTTGTTTTGTAAGAACTTTTTGTGCGGATATGTCTGTTCCTAACTCTTGTTGCAAACTTTTTTTTTCCAGTTTTTGGTTTGCTTTTTAGTATTTGACATGTAGTTGAAC
>NW_012150274.1:1146694-1147402 GCF_000956105.1 Propithecus coquereli | reverse complement strand
AGGTGGGGTCTCCGGGCTGGGCTCTCCTTGTCCACAGCCCACAGAAGCATCAGCCGGCCAGGAGGGTGGTTCAGGGGTGCCCAGAGGGTCAGAGGGCCAGGCCAGGGTGCCGAGTTGCAGAGGCAGGCCTGGGGAAGCCCCAAGGGAGGCCACTTGATAACCGGCCGAGCAGGCTGTGCCCCGTGGGCTCTAGAGCGTGCAGAAGGGGCCCGTGTCGTGACGCTTGGGTCTGCGCACGCCCTGGATGACCACTCCCGGCGCGGAGGGGAAGCGTGAGTTGTAGCAGTCCTCCACGTGGTAGGCGGCGGGGCCCGGGGTCCGGGCTACAGAGAGAGCAGGCTGGGAGCCCCACCCCACGGCAGCGCCCACCCCTGTCCCCAGCTCCCAGCTCCCACCCCGGGCCCCTGGACCCTGGCCCTGCCCTCTCCGAGGCCTCCTTACAGGAGCTGACCCAGGAGGCGAACGCAGGGGAGCGGCTCATGGAGAAGGCAGGCGAGCGGGGTCTCTGCAGACGGCACCCCGGGAGGACGTTGTAGGTGTTGGGGCCGGGGCGGTTCTCGCCGGGCGCCCGCCGGGAAGCCTGGAGCAGGGGCGGGGCTCGGAGGCGCGGCCCCCCGGCCCGGAGCAGCCTGGGGCGCGCCTGGCCCTCCGCCGTCTGGGAGGCGGGCTTGCGGCCCCCGAAGCTGAAGGCGGGTAAGGCCGACCGGC
>NW_012150274.1:1119801-1144449 GCF_000956105.1 Propithecus coquereli | reverse complement strand
AAAAAAATCAGGATTTGTTTAAAGTGTAAAATAATGCCCTGTTCCAGGTGAAAGAGCCGACTGCAGAGAATCCGCACCGCTCTCCAGCCGGGAAAGCCCGGACTCAGGCCGCACCCCGGGCAGGGCTTGCTTGTCAGCTGGCCACTGGCCTCCTAGGGTGGCACGAGCCCAGGCCCCTCCCAGAGGAACAGGCCCTGTCTTCTGAGCTCAGAGGTCCCAGGACTTCCTCCCAGGCCAGCCCGCCTCACCGCCTGCCCAGCCTGGCGCCCGTCTGGACTTAGTGTGCCAGCCGTAAAATGGGATCGCTCACATGGCTGGGGAGGCACCCTGGCCCTGCTGGTGCCCAACAGTGCTGGGCTCCTTCACAATGGTTGCCAGGCAACAGGGAAGGGGCCAGACCCGGGATAAGGGGCTGGAGCCAGCAAGGGCTGCTAGAGGCAAAATGACAGCTACTCAGAAACAGAACCTCTTCACGCCAGAACCTCACTACATCCCTGGGTAAGAGTGGGCCCTGCAGGGAGGCTGGGACGGAGGGCCTGGAGGCCAGCTATGAGGGGCTCCAGCCCAGGAGCACCAGGGAGCTGGGATGGAGGCCCTGTGGGCTGGGGAGCCCTGGGACACGGCAGGCTCGTGGTCGGCGGCGGGAGGTGGCTGCCAAGGGCCCAGGCCTCACCCCTCCCTGCTGGTGCACGGCCGCTGAATGCCAGACCAGGTGGCCAGCGTGTCTGTCAAGAGCAGAAACTGGGGCAGCAAAACAGCTGGCAGAGGCCGGCTGTGTAAATGCTGGACGCTTACTCCATAGAGGACTCCACGTCTTAAAGATGAGATAAGCGTACTCCAGGCTGCCTAACTAGGTACGCCCTCAAATAAAAACAACTCCCCTATGTGTATGTGTGTGTATGTGTGTGTACACACCTAAATATACGCACACAGGTGCATGTACAAACAAGGAAAGGCTGGCAGGGAACTAAGCCTACCTTTAGACAATGGTGACTTCTGGGGAAGGTAGATGCTCACCTTGTAAACTTACGAGCCTGTGTTAACTCTGGCAATTTTTTAAAAGAAAATTCATACTCCTTGGGTGATCACACAGGCCCCCAGCAGCACTGAGCCACTGACAACCACGGTCTGTGGAGCCCACAATGCGACACGCACACCACGTCCCCATGTGGCTAAATGACTGCTCCCCTCTGAAGCTCAGCCCTCCCACCTGCCCTCCCAAAACCTGGCCTTCAAACCCCACCCAACGCCTTCCTGGCGGGACCAACTGGTGTGTAAGGGCTGCCCTCCGCCGGGCTGTGTGGCCGCTCCACACCTCTGTCCTGGCACTTGCTCCCACAGAACAGGCTCCCCACTCCCTGCTGTTGGAAGGAGGGGTGGGAGGGTGGCAATCTGATGGTGGCATGACAGGGGGGCTCACCTTCTGTGGCAAGAGCCACAGCAGGCAGGTGCTGCTGCAAGCGCATTCACAGGGAAGCAAAGGTGGGGTGACCTGCCACAGGCCAAGCAGCTGGTAAGTGGCAGGTGGGCTGGATCTCACCTAGCTGCTGGCTGCCCTCACCAACCCGTCCTGCCTTCTCTTCCTCTTCCCTCCACAGCTATGCAGGCTTCTACCCACAGCTGCGCTACCAGGTGGGGAACACCTATGGGCGCACCACGGCACAGCTGCTCACAGATCCCAGCGTGCAGAAGAGCCCCTGCTCCGTGCTGTCCCCCATGTCCAAGCCCAAGTTCATCGAGGACTTCAGCGGGTCCAAGCCCCCCTGGATTCCCTGCCGGGACCTGAGTGAGCCCTACATCCCTCCCTACACCGGTGAGCTGTCAACCCCGTCCCTGCGCCCCCCCGATCCCCCCTCTTCTGCTCCCCTTGCTCACGGGCTGCCCTGTTTGTACAGGTCTGAAGCCCTACAAGAACTTTGAGATTCTGGGCCAGCTCCCAACCCAGGAAGTGGACACCCAGGAGCCACCAGGGGTAGAGAACATATCCAGAGAAGTTGGGCTGCCTGCAGGCTTCATGCCCTACCCCCCCTACCCACCGTGCCCACCAGGCAGGAAGGGGGACTCCAGGGACTTGGGACACCCAGGCCTGCGGCTGGCGTACGGGGAAGAGGCCTGGAAGAGCACCACCCCTGTCCATGAGGCCCCTGGGCGGCACCAGGTAACTGGGAGACATCCTGCACTGAGCCCCACCCCTACCCAGACCCAGGTGGGAGCTGCGGTGACTTGCCCCTCCCCCAATCCAGCTGTACCACTGCAGGAGGAGTGAGTACCCGCCCAGGGCCCACCAGCAGCAGACACTAGACGTAGGCAGGTTCCAGCGGCTGCCCCAGCTGGATCCCCCTAACCTGATCCAACGGAAAGCCATCTCAGGTGGGTGCCTGGGGACTGGGCTGGTTTGGACAGGGACACCCCTCCCCAAAGTTCCTGGAGAGTAGGGGCCCCTTCCTCTTGCACCTCCCAGCTGCTTCCTGGAGCCCACTTCTCCTGACTCCTGCCCACCCGTTTGCTTGGCCCCAAGAGGCAGTTGCTAACATTGAGGGAAGGAAAGCAGCCTTGACTGGCTTCCCTGACACATCTGGGAGGTGGGCGTGCCCAGGGAAAGGCCAAGGGGACCCGGGGTAGGACCCTGACATCTGCCCACTCCCAGGCTATGCTGGCTTTGTCCCCCAGTTCACCTGGGTGATGGGGGTGAATTACCGTGATGGGGTCATACAAGCTATGGACCAGTTCGACAAGAACCAGGTAGGACAGCCCCATGCTGGGCCTGCTCCCAAGTGCCTGGCTCCCAGCACAGCTGTCTCCACCTACTTTGCATTTCCCTAGCGGGGCTGTGAAGGCCAGGCTTCCTCAGAGGCCCGGGGAGGGGGGCTCTGCTTGGCTCAAGGGCCTGTCCCCTAACAGTCTCAGCACCCCACTCTGCAGTGTTTTGGACTGAGGGGGACTAGGGCAGACAGACCCGAGAGCATGGGCCACTTCCCCAGTGAGAGCGCCGGCACGCCAGCCCTCAGCTGGGGCAGGTCAGGCCCCAACTTGGGTATTTTGCTCACTGGTTACGAGCTGGGGGAGGCAGTGCTTGTCAGCACCTGCCTGTTTCCCCAGTTCCTGTTCAGAAATCCCATCTGTGCGCTGGGTGAGAGGCTGCCTAAGACTCACTGGCCCAGCAACACCGTCTACAGAAGCCAGGGCCTGATACCTTTCTACATGGGGTTTGTACCATGTGAGTGCACAGGCCTGCCGCCTACCTACCAGCCCTGCCAGATGCCCCTACACCCAGCTTGTTAGGACAAGGCCATGCTGACACACCAATCCACCATGGGGACAGGGTGGCTGGGGCTCCTTACTCACCCCTCATTGCTGGTACAGGGCCAGCTGTCAGACCAGTCCCCAGGGTCCCATCTTAGGGCAGGACTGCCCATTTTTACCCCTTCCCCCATTTGGAAAGGGCTCCTTGGTCCATCCTATGAAAACCCCAGACATAGCCAGCTGGCCTCTGGGATGGGATAGGCCTGCCTTTAGGGAGCAGGTTCCCCAACAAGCAGATGCCCCCAGGGCAGCCCCACGTTCCCTGGAAGCCTGCTGTGCTCACAGCTCATGCTGACTCCCCTGGGAGCCGATCGCATGCTTGTCCCTGGGTATGTGGTAATCTTGGCTCAGCTGCGGCCTTGCTCCCTCGCAGCCATGCGGGACAACTACGCAATGACGTTCGGCAACAGCACGCGGAGGGCCTATCAGAAGGAACTGCAGAGGCAAAACCACACACTATGAAAATGCTTTAATGGTGGTGTCTGTACAGCATGTGATGTCAAGACAAGAACAGCAAGTGCACACACAGTGAGACGTGGCCATCAGAACACGTTGTGAGTGAATAAAGAGCTCACACCGCTTCCGCGTTTACCCCAGTGAGACGGCTCTATGCCACCTCCTCCTCGGCCTCCTCCTCAAACTCGCCCTCCTCCTCGGCCGTGGCGTCCTGGTACTGCTGGTACTCGGACACCAGGTCGTTCATGTTGCTCTCGGCCTCGGTGAACTCCATCTCGTCCATGCCCTCACCTGTGTACCAGTGCAGGAAGGCCTTGCGCCGGAACATGGCTGTGAACTGCTCCGAGATGCGCTTGAACAGCTCCTGGATGGCCGTGCTGTTGCCGATGAAGGTGGCGGACATTTTTAACCCCCGGGGTGGGATGTCACAGACAGCTGTTTTCACATTGTTGGGGATCCACTCAACAAAATAGCTGCTGTTCTTGTTTTGGACATTAAGCATTTGTTCGTCCACCTCCTTCATGGACATGCGGCCCCTGAACACGGCAGCCACTGTTAGGTAGCGGCCGTGGCGGGGGTCGCAGGCAGCCATCATGTTCTTGGCGTCAAACATCTGCTGGGTGAGCTCAGGGACCGTCAGGGCCCGGTACTGCTGGCTGCCCCGGCTGGTCAGTGGGGCAAAGCCAGGCATGAAGAAGTGCAGGCGGGGGAAGGGGACCATGTTAACAGCCAGCTTCCGGAGGTCAGCATTGAGCTGGCCGGGGAAGCGCAGGCAAGTGGTGACCCCACTCATGGTGGCGGACACCAGGTGGTTCAGGTCACCGTATGTGGGCGTGGTTAGCTTTAGGGTTCTGAAGCAGATGTCATAGAGAGCTTCGTTATCAATGCAGTAGGTCTCGTCTGTGTTTTCTACAAGCTGGTGGACTGAGAGGGTGGCGTTGTAGGGCTCGACCACCGTGTCCGACACCTTGGGCGAGGGCACCACGCTGAACGTGTTCATGATCCTGTCTGGGTACTCCTCCCGGATCTTGCTGATGAGGAGGGTACCCATCCCCGACCCAGTCCCCCCACCCAGAGAGTGGGTCAGCTGGAAGCCCTGCAGGCAGTCGCAGCTCTCGGCCTCTTTCCTCACAACATCCAGCACCGAGTCCACCAGCTCCGCACCTTCTGTGTAGTGCCCCTTGGCCCAGTTGTTCCCAGCACCACTCTGACCTGTGAGAGAGGACAGCTGGTCACTTGCTAGCCAGGTATGTAGTTGCCACGACCCGTGCAAAAACGGGCCAAATGAGATAAGAATTCACTCTGGATAGAGCAAATAGACTCCCAAAGTGACAGACAGCAGCCTGCCCTGTTAGCCAAACTTCAGACAGCTCAACAACAAAACCCTGCCCAGACAGCACCTCCAGCTCCCAAGGACGGAGCAGCAGTCGCTGCCTCCAGCTCGGCGTTCCCTGCGAGGAGATTACATCGACGGCTCCTCGCAGTGGGCAGACAGCTGGGCCTTCCTCCCAAAGCCGCTTTAGGAGAGGGATTGAGGGACTCAGAGGGGAGGAGGGTGCCCACGTTTGTCCCGCCCCACGGTTCTCACGGCGGTGACCTTGAGGAAGCCCCTCGACCTTTGAGCCGCCCTGACTGACATGCCGCCGCCCAACCCCCACCGGCGGCTCACCAAAGACAAAGTTGTCCGGCCTGAAGATCTGCCCGAAGGGGCCCGAGCGCACTGAATCCATGGTGCCGGGCTCCAGATCCACGAGCACGGCGCGGGGCACGTACTTGCCACCTGGGGAGACACGGGGGAGGAATGAGCGAGGAGAGGGGACATGGGGTCGCAGAAGGGCGGACAGGAGGGGCCAGGGTCTCACCGGTGGCCTCGTTGTAGTACACGTTGATGCGCTCCAGCTGCAAATCGCTGTCCCCGTGGTAAGTGCCGGTGGGGTCGATGCCATGCTCGTCGCTGATCACCTCCCAGAACTGCAAGGGACGCGGGCGGGCAGGGGCTGAGTCACGGCCGCCGGTGCGCTGGGGCGGCCCCGCCCCGGACGGGCGCGGCGGCCCAGCCCTCCGCTCCCCTCCCCCGCCCGCGTTCCCCCAGCCGCCAGGGCCCCGGGGGCCTCGGCCCTGCCCGCCCGGCCCCAGCCCCGCGCAGGGCGCCCGGGGCCGCAATGCGGGGGCGCTGCTCGCCCGGCCGGCCGCTGCCGCCATCTTTCCCGGCCGTCCGCCCCGCCCGCAAGCCCGCGCCGGGCCTCGGCGCCCTCGGCCGCTTACCTTGGCGCCGATCTGGTTGCCGCACTGCCCGGCCTGCAGGTGCACGATCTCCCTCATGGCGGCGGCGGCGGCGGCGGCGGCGGCGGCGGCGGCGGCGGCGGCGGCGGGGACGAGGGCAGCAGGCAGACACACAGGCGGAGGAGCAGGCGCGCAGAGTGCTACAACCGACGCTCAGCCAATGCTTATATACGCGCCGTGCCCGCCTCCGTCAGCCCCGGATTGGGGTGCCAGAACGAGGCTGGCAAGGAGCCTCGCTTGATTGGCTTTGTCCCCGTCAATCAAGCCGCCTATGGCCCGCCTTCCTAATGCCGTCAGCTCCTTATTGGTCAGCCTCGGCCTGCTATCTCCCTATCACAATCCCCCCCCCCTCGCGCTGCGGTGCTCTGTCCATTGGGTGTTTCAAATGATTGATTTGCCCTCTCATTGGCTGGCTTCCGGGAGCACGCCGACAGGTTGGCGCTATTGGCCGCACGGGGTCAGCGTCCTGGTAACCGCCGCAGTGCAGCGGGAGACGCGCGCGGGCGGGGCTGGGCTTCCGGCCGGGGAGGGCAGGCCCGGCGGTCGAGGGCGGGCGCGGTCCTGGCCCCGAGCCCGGAAGGAAGGTTCGAGGGTACAGAAGCGACCCTGTGTCCCCGCCGTGCGCTTTCTCCGGGGCGGCTGTCGCGGAGCGACGCGACCCGACCTCCCCGCACCGAGCGAAGGGACGCCCCACCCCCACCCTGCGGGAAGCGCGGGGTCATGCGGTGGCGGCCCGGCCCAGACGCGGGGCGACCCCGGGGGTCTCCAAGGAAGGAACCGGGGCTCAGGTGCCAGGGGGGGGGCGGCGCCACGACCGGGATGTCCGCGGGGTAGGGGACGCTGCCCCAGGGCAGCAGAGCGTGGCGGGCCGAGTCCGCGGGCTCCTGCTCCCCGGCGCCCGCTGCCCTCGCGGTCCGGCGGGGGGAGCGCGTGGCTTCCGCTGCGCTGCAGGCAGGTCGGGTGCAGGGAGGGGCGAGGAGGGGTGCGGCGTGTTGTGGAGACGGCGCTGGCCGTGCGCCCGTCGCCTTGGTGCCTGGGCCCCAGGGTTGCGCAGAGCTGCATGGAGACGGGATGGCGACCAGACCTCCCTCGACGGATGGGCCCCGACCTCTGGGGGCCTGGGCTGACGAATAGTTTTATTTCTATTAATTTACGACATGATTTACATTGGGGAGAAAATAATTTATAAGAAAAACAGTTAAATTGCATGTGGTTGCACCTTTAATCAATCGCTTTAAAAACAATGCACTTACATTATGTTTTGGTAGCATTTTTATTTTTCTTTAGAGAGGAGATCCTGCTCCGCCTCCCAGACTGCAGAGTAGTAGGTAAAACACAGCTCACTGCAGCCTAGAACTCCTGGGCTCAAGCAATACTCTCTGCTTGGCCTCCGGAGTGCCTGGGACTACAGGCACGCACCACCACACCTGCCTAATTTTTCTATTTCTTGTAGAGACTGGGTCTCGCTATGTTGCCCAGGCTGGTCTCAAACTCCTGCCTCAAGCCACTCTCCCGTCTCACCCTTCCAAAGTGTATTTTGGTAACATTTTTAAAGGAATAAATTACACAATCAGTTCTGTCCTGGACAGTCTCCTTTGCTGTGGCGACTGGGCCTCTCTAGATTCTGGCTTTCTGGGAACTTCTTACCCCTTTGCCTCTCAACCAGAGGGTGTTGGGGGCAGTGCCTGCTTATTTCTTCCTAGAGGGGAGGCACGCCCACTTCACTACATAATGCATGATACCACAGTATTGTGCTACACACTGACAAAAACTGTTAGTCTTTGGGGAATCTGCCAGGACCAGCTGCACCCTGGGCATGTGTGGAGATTGGCTTTTTCATTTCGGGAGAGGGGTCTGTTGCCGTTGGCCACCCTGACCAGGAGAGTAACCTTACCCACAGATGGGTCCAGGAAAACAAGCCTGGCTTCTTTTTTTTTATTGGAGACAGGTGAAAGGATGGCATTGCTAATAAACTAACAGAAAAGAGAAGAAAAGAAAGATGACAGCACACAACTTCCCCTGTTTGATTAACCACCTGGGGCTTAACTCCTTGTGTTTAAGAATTTGTTTTGGCAGCACTTGAAGAGTTCCCAAGCAGACAGCAGGGGTGCGCGCTCCTTCCCACGTGCACCAGATCACATTCCAAGGAAGGAGACTGACAAAGCTAGTGTCATACAGCAGAGGGGGAAAAAGGAAAAGACGAACAGCCGGCTTCACAGCTGCCTCCTGTTACCATTTTGCAGCAGTAATTATTTTTTCCCCTTTATCCCAATAAAAACCCTAAACACCTTACCCTCGAGGCCACCACTTCTTTCTTTCTTTTGTGCCATCCCCTTTCCTCCCTTGGAAAATAAAATAAACTTTTTCTCTAAGCCTGTCCTAATCTTTGTGTCGAGAATTCTTTCTAAGCCCATGCTTCAAGTTCCCACCCTAACAACAGGGTCTTGCTCTGTTGCCCAGTCTAGCATGCAGTGGCATCATCACAGCTCACTATAGCCTCCAACTTCTGGGGTCAAGCGATCTTCCTGCCTCAGCCTCCTGAGTGGCTGGGACTACAGGCGCACCACCATGCCTGGCTAATTTTTCTTATTTTTTTGTAGGGTGGGGGGTCTCACTAAGGGGTTGCCCAGGCTGGTCTTGATCTCCTGGCCCCAAGCAATCCTCCTGCCTTGGACTCCCAAAGTGCTAGGATTACAGGCGTGAGCCACTGAGCCCGGCTAAAACAAGCCTGGCTTCTGTTGACTGCTCTCAAGCAGACCTCATCCCTCAAAAGGGCTGGAGTCTTGCATGGGTGTATGGGATGCACAGGGTCACTGCCAGGCATCCTAGGGTCCTCTCAGTGTCCAGAGCACTCCCTGAGTTGGCTCAGCACCTTGTGGAATAGCTTAGCTGCCCAAGCAGTAGACAACGAAGCCATTTAAGCCTCATAGCAGGTGAAGGAGGGAGAAACTCAAGATTTTTTTTCCCCAACTAGCTGTGCAGAGCCCTGTCCAGGTTGCTCCTTGAGGTGTTTGGGTCCCTGGCATTCTCAAACATTGTCAAAGGCTCCCCACTGCACCCCCAGGCTGTGTGGCCTGAGATCCCTCCACTAGAAATGCTCCTGCTTCCTCTAACCAGGGCCTTCAGCGCTGGGAGGTCAGTGTGGCCTCCCATCGACAGGCAACAAAATCCAGGTTTTGCTGCTTGCCCAGGTGTGAGCCCCAGAGCTCACCATGGCACAAGCCATCTGCCTTGGCCCTCGTGGTGCCCTGGTGAGGTGGACACTGGCTAGGACAAGACAGCAGGAGACTCCCTGCAGTGCTTGGGCCTAAGACCCACAAGGACAGCAGCTGCCAGTGCTGGCACAAAGCTGGTGGAAGAAGGCCCTGCAGCCCCACCCTGAACCAAGGGTGCCCCCACTCCAGTGTGAAGAGGCAGGACAGTATGGGGTGGGACGGTCAACCCCTGGGCCCTGGGGTCCATAGCCAGGCAGAATGCAGCCCTGAGAGAGCCAGAGAGCAGGGACATGGGGCAGGAGGAGCCGTGGGAGTGCTGGGTGCCTGCCCTCCTTCCCCGGCCTGTAGCTGCTGGACGAATCCACAAGGAAGGCTCTGTTTACTGGTGGCCATGGTCCCAATGGGAGGGTGTATTACCACCAGGCAGGGGCAGCAGGCAGACAGTAATTGGCGGCCTTAAAAGACCCAGTGGTCAGCCTTTGTGGGAGGCCTCACCTGCCCTGGAAGGAGAGGTGCGTGGGGTACTTTCCCACACCACAAGGGCCCCACTGCCTTCCCCCAAAGGGCAGGGCAGCTTCCCCCAAGCCTCACTCTCCCTGGGGACTAGCTAGGCCTGTCCCCTGGAATGACATCAGAGTACCATGAGGCTGATGTCAGGTGCACAGGAGCAACCGGGAATCAGGGTTGGGGGAACCAAAGCTGGGATATATGAGCTAGCTGTGGGGGGCCCTATTCTTGCTGGAGCCCAGCCCCAAGGTCCCCTTGGCTCCTATAGCAGGCAGTCACCTCCCTCGGTGGACAGGATGAGACTCAGGCCCAGGAGGCCTGGGTGCCTGTGGGATGGGTTGGGTGCCGAGGGGGCAGGGAGGTCCTGGGGGATGTGGGGGTAAGGCAACCTGAGAGAGAATGAAGGGACAGGGCCAGGGCAGAGATGGCCCTGGGCTCCCACAGGCCTCATCTTCCTGACGAGCCGCATACCAGCCCCATGGGATTTGACCAAGCAAACCTGGCAGGGGCTGGGAAGAAAAGTGCCCCCATCACGACAGTGGTTCTGGATGGGACATCGCCAGTGGACACAGCTCGGACTCTGTGGGAAAACCTGAACCGTCCCCGCAGGGGTCAGCCCCTCCGTCCATGCGTCTGCTTGTGCCTGGCCGAGGGCTGGGGTCCCGGGACGACCCGAGGTTTGATTCTTTGGTGGAGCGTAGGGTCGGGTTGGGGTGCGGGCAGCTCTGGGCTGGAGGTGGCGGGGGCGCCGTTTCCCGGGTGTCCGGTTACCCGCCGCCGGCAGAGGAGCCTTCCTGTGCGGAAACCCGACCGCACCGCGGGGGGCACCCGCCGGCCCAGGGCATCGGCGCAGGCGCCAGCCACTCCCCGGGGCGCCTCCGCAGGCCTTCGCGGCCTCTGCGGCAGGCCCGGCTCCCCGCGGGCTCCGCGAGCTCAGCACCGGCCCGAGCCCGGGAGGGGCAGGCCCGCGTCCCTGGGGACCCCGGGCCCGCAGAGACACACGCAGGGGCTAACTGGGAGGGGCACCTCGGGACAGCCGGCCCTTCCCGCCGTCCTGGTCTCTCCTCGAGCCCCCGCGCACCTGGCGGGACTCGGCGCCTGCGGGCGGAGGCTCCCTGCTCGCTCAGGCCGCTGCGCCTCGGGGACTGGATCCCTCTCTGGCTGCGGGAAGCGTCCGCCCCCAGACCCGCGGTTCCTTCCAGCCCTACGCGCCGAGGGGCCGGAAACGCGCCGCCGTCCGCCGGCGCTCGGGGCCACTTCCGCCACCCTGCGCCGCCTGCCCCGAGCGTCCCCAGGGCGCAGCGGCCGCGCGCTCGGCCCTCCCCGCATCCCCTGCCGGGCAGTGGACACCGCCACACGGGGTAACAGCCGGATTTATTTGCACAGAAGGGGAAGCAGATGACGCAAACGTCCGCTGCTGCTAGGAACCGCCCCCCAGGGGCACCTGGGCAGGCTGGCCGGTGAGGGCTAGGGTGGTCTGCTGTGGAGCCCACCGCTCACAGCTGCTGGGAAGCCAGGACCTCAGGGTTCTCATAGCAATGGGCATCTTTGTCAGTGGCCTCTGCGGGGCTGCAGGCCCTGCAGGGGCAGCAGCGCATCACCAGGCGGTCCCAGGGCTCCAGAGAGTGGAGCCAGAGGGGCAGCCAGGCCCAGGACCGCAGGCGGTGGGGCAGCCAGGCCTGCCGGTGCCGCTGCAGGACATTGATAAGGACGACAAGGAGCACTAGCCCCACCAGGGAACCCCCAACTGAGGCCAGCACTGTGCTCCCTGCCAGGGAGAGCCCAAAGGCGGCCAGGGGCAGCAGCAGGAAGCTGAGCAGCAGGTAGGCAACGGCTACCCAGCGGTAGCGGGCAGTCAGGTCCCCAAAGTGCTTGGCCAGTGGGATGGGCAGCCGCATGGCGGGCACCAGGTACCACAGCAGTATACCGGCCAAGTTGAAGAAGAAGTGGATGAGGGCAACCTGGGGGGGGAGGCAGGGCAGAAGGGGTCACCTCACCCCGGGACCCTTGCCCTCCCCCCACCCTGCAGAAATGGCCCCATGTCCAAAGCTTGTCTGGCATCCTACTGAGACGTGCTGCCTGGGAGGGCAGATTCTGGCCAAGTATGGACATGCTCCTCTCACGGCCCCCGACTCATACACTTTGGAGGTGGGCAGGAGCACAGCCCAGCACCCCAGCAGGTAACTTCATCACTGCTGCCATCAAGCGATGACCAGCCATGGATCATGGGTTGTGGGTCATGGATCCACAGTGAGATCACGCCCTCCCCTGGACTGACTTAGCTTTGCCTAAGCCTTGTGCCCTCTCCTCTCCGGGATGAGCTTTGCCACCCCAGCCAGGGCTCTGGCAGGGAGAAGGCACAGGACCACATATGGCGGGAAGACATAGAGCTTCCAGGGGCTGCCAGATTTGGAGGGGTCTGTGCACAGGTGAAGTGTGGAGTGCTTCCTGGAGAGGGTGGAGCAGGACCCTGCACAGGGAGAATCTGAGTGGAGAGAGACAGGGCAGAGACAAGGATGCAGGTGGGAGCCCAGGAGAGCCAGGTTTGTCTCCTCGTGAGCAGCAGCCTAGTGTGATCCAGGGTTTCAGGGGCTGAACCTGCCGGGCACCCAGGCAGCAGACCACAGAGGGGATGTTTTAGGGCAGTGGTCCCCAACCTTTCTGGCACCAGGGACTGGTTTCATGGAAGACAATTTCTCCACGGACTGGCAGGGGGAGGGGAGTGGAGCTCAGGGAGTGATGGGAGTGATGGGGAGCAGCTGTAAACACAGATGAAGCTTCGCTTGCTCACCTGCCACTCACCTCCTGCTGTACAACCCAGTTCCTAACAGGCCACCGACCGGTACCGGTCCACGGCCCCGGGGATTGGGGACCAAAGTTTTAGAGAACAGGCACGACTGAATGGGACTGGGTGTGGGGCACAGAGCTAGGGGTCTGGGATGGGGAGGCCTCCTGGAGAAAGAATCACAGCCAGGGCATTGTCAAGCACCTGGCACAGGTGGGAGGGGCCTTTTCAGGATAGGGGCTGGGAAGCTGGGCATTGTCCAAGTGGGGATTTGCGTTTAGGTGGCTGGTACACAAGGGAACAGAGGATGGGGGTAGAGGCATCCTGGAGGTGGTGCAGTAGAGGGGCTCGGAGCCCCCAGGGCTGGGGCAGGCCTCCAGGAGACACGGTAAGGAGCATAGGGTGGAGGATGGAGGGGCAGGGGGTCCCTCAGGGGAGGCAGGGGCTGCTGAAGAGAAAGGGGCACAGGGCATGGGGGTGGCCCAGGGCCACACGCTGAGAAAACCTGAAAATGACTAGGTCTCCGGGGGAGGAAGTGCAGGGCAGGGGCCAAGAGATGCCTGCAGAGTCCTTGGGGTCTGAGGAGGTGGGGCTGCAGGTCTGTGGCTGGAGCCAAAGAAGGGGGTCCAGGGAGAGCTTGGGCCACAGGCAGCCTGGGGCCCCAGGGCTGGCTGGACACAAGGGGAGTGAACCTGAGAGAAAGCCCCAGGCCCGAGCTGGGAGCAGGAGAGGCCCGGGAGGGATGAGGGCAATACCTGGACGGCGCTGAGCATCATGTCTGCTGGGCTGGCCAGGGCGGCCAACAGGGCGGTGGTGGTGGTGCCAATGTTGGAGCCCAGGAGTAGGGGGTACGCCCGGTCCAGGCTGATCACCCCGACCCCTGGGGGAGCTGGGGGTGACCACCGGGCCCCAGCCCCAGCCCCCACCTCCAGAGGCCCACTGCCCACTGCACTCACCCATGAGGGGCACGATGGCTGCTGTAAAGACGCTGCTGCTCTGGAGAACGAAGGTGAGGCCGGCACCCACAAGGATGGCCAGGTAGCCACTGAGCCAGCCGAAGGGGAAGGGGAAGTCTGGCGGGGGGCAGCTGGGTCAGCTCGGTCAGCTCTGCTGGCCCGCGGGCAGCCCTCCCCGCCGCGCCCCCAGGCCCCGCCCCGCGACCCAGGCCCCGCCCCGCCCCCTCACCGGCGTTGACGACCGTCCGCACCGCCTGGGCGACGCGGCCTCGCAGCACGGAGTTGAGCAGCTTGACGACGAGGACCAGGCAGGTGCAAAGCACCAGCAGGGAGCCGGCCAGCAGGATGCAGCCCACGGCCGCGTCCGTGAGCGCCGTGCCCGCAAACAGGTGGCCGCCTGCGGGGGGCAGCGTGAGGCGGGGCCGGGGGCGGGGCCGAGCCGGGGACGGGGCGGGCGGGGAGGGGGCGGGGCCGGGCTCACAGCGCAGCCTGTCTGCGGCGGCGGAGCTGTTCCTCTCAGCGCAGGGGCCGAAGGCTCCACATCCGCTGCTGTTCCCCTGGGTCTGGGGGCAGGGAGGACTCAGGACGGGATCAGGGGGTCAGTGGATAGACGGAAGTCAAAGGGCTCAAGAGTCAAAGTGCGCGGGGCGGGGCAGTTCAGCAGGCAAGGTCAGGGGTCAAATGAGGGGTTGGGGTCCGGCCCCCTCACCATCTGCCCTCCCGCGCTGCACCATTGTTTAATGATGCTGCTGTTGGTGGCCTTGCCCGTGGCACTGCCCACGATCACGCCGGTGTCCAGCTGAGGGACAGAGGTATCGTGACCATGTGCTGGACCCCCCCTCAGGACTCACCTGGGGCTCAGATGCCCATAGGGTCCAGCCCTGTCCCACCCACTTCTGCCGACTACTGTCCTATCCGGATGCAGGGCCCAGACCCTCCTCTGTCCCCTCCGTCCAGGACAGGGCCTAGGCCTCCACCTGCCCCCTCCAGAGCTCAGGCATCCTCACCTGCACGATGAGGTGTGTGAGTGGCTGGGTCAGCACTTTGAGGATGTCGGGTGCCTGCACCCGGGGCTGCAGGCCGGCAGTGCCCAGGGCCAGCTCGCTGAGCCACTCCAGCACAGCCGCCATGCTCTCCAGCGGCAGCAAGATCAGTACCGTGAGCCAGTTGAAGATGCCATGCACGGCCGAGCCGCTGAAGGCCCTGTGGCCACACAGGGCTGGTGGGTGGGGCGGCCTTGGTGGTGGCTGCGGCTGCCACTGCAGCTCCGGCCCCCACCCTCCTGTCCCCCACTCACCTCCGGAACTCATTTCGTTCCCCTGACTGGGCCATTGAGACCAGGGTGCTGGTGATGGACGTGCCCACGTTGACGCCCATGATGACAGGCACGGACGCCTGGACAGTCAGCACTGAGGGGTGGCCGGGTCAGCCTGTGGCCCATCGCACCCCCCACCCCCCGGGAGGGCAGGGTGCACGCACACTGGGAGGCCACCATGCTGACCACGATGGAGGAGGACGTGCTGGAGCTCTGGACCAGGACTGTGACCAGCACGCCGATGACCAGTCCAGCCACAGGGTTGGACAGCACCACGTTGTCCTTGAAGATGTCTCCAGCCACTTTGCCTATGCCCAGGAAAGAGGGCTGTTGAGGCTGCAGAGGGTGGTGGTCCCCCAGCCCCTCCCTGGCTGCCCGCCTGGTCACTCACTGCCCAGCAGCTGGAAGGCAGAGCTGAGGGTGTCCAGGGAGCAGATGAAGAAGTACAGGCTGCCAAGTAGCCCACAGGCCTGGAGGAGGCTGATGACCACCCGGCGCAGCCTGCTGGCCACACTGAGCTCTGAGGACACAGGGCAAGTCTGTCCTCAGCCAGCCCTCCACCCTGCCCAGCGCCCTCCCAGGCCCCTTCCTCCTCTGTCCTCCACAGGGCAGGGGCCCATTCCTGTAACTCCCAAGGCAGAGCCAGGCCCTCCTTGCTCTCCAGAGCAGGACCTGCATCCTCCTCTGTCCCCCACCATTTCCTTTGCAGAATGGCGGAGCCAACAGCCCCTGGGCCCTCCTGGAGCCATAAGCCAGCCAGGAGGGGGCAGATCAGGTAGGGTGGCTGTCCATCGCAGGGCAGAGCGCACCCTGAGATGGGGATGTGGGTGGCCATGCGCTGGCCTGCATGGTGGGTTTCCCTGTGGCTTTATTGGGCCAGCCCCCCCTTTCTGTCTCTCCCCATGGCCCTGGGAGTCAGGCCTGCATCTCCCAGAGCCCTCAGACCTACCTTTCCAGGACTGGCCAGTGTCCTTCAGCTGAGGGAGGGCCCAGGGGTCAGTGTCCCTTTCCTCCAAGACTGGGGCGGGATAGGTGTTCCCTGTAGGGGGGTCAAGTAGGACTGTTTCTGGGACCCAGTCCCGGTTGGGGTTGGAAGGGGCAGGTCGGGGAGGGCCTGAGGCATAAAGGCTTGGGCTGAGACACAGCGACAGGGATGGGGAATCCGAAGGGGCCGTTGCTTATCTGGCCTGGGACAGGGCTGTGCTGAGCCCCTGGTGCTCCAGGAGACCAGCTGGGTCCTGTCCCCTCCTTGCCCACCAGGCACTGTCAGGGGAGTGGAGGGTGGGCAGGTGAGCCCAGGTTTGGGGCACTGAGGCTCCTGGTACCTGCATTTCTCAGACTCAGGTCCACCAGGTCAACTGTGTCCAGAGTGGGGTGGGGGGCCTGGCCACCAATGGGGGAATTCGGCATGGATTTCAGGCAGAGACAGACCTAGGCCTGAGCAGCCCTCTCTGCTGGGGACATGCACAAGTCAGAGACCGCTCCTGCCCCGACCCTGGCAAGCACACTGAATTCAGGTTCCAGATCCTGGGGCCCTCTGAGACCTTTGCCACACTCCCTGTGGGCCTTGGTGACCTCCTCCCTTCCCCCGTCCACAGGAGGATGGCTACAATGACCTCAGGTTTGTCAGGCAAGCCCAGTCCAGTTTCAGAGGGCAGACTCGAGGGGACCCTGGCTGCCCAGCTCCCTCGCTGGTCCTGGCTGGAAGAAGGACTGGCGGGTGGCCGAGGGCACAGGGTCTGGGGGCTGGCTGGAAATGGCTGTGAGCTGGGGAGCCCAGGGACCTTGCCTATCGGGTGTCATCAGGGACGCTGCGGATGGTCCCAGCTTAGACTTTGGCATTTGATACCAAAGGGTGACATCTTGGCCTGATGAGGGCCCCAGCCCCCACTGATGAGGAGCAGGGTGGGGGGCTGGGCCCCCACCTCGAGGCTCCTCTCCCGGCGGCAGCGTGTGCCTCCGCAGCCCGCTGGGTCAGGACCCCGGCCCGGCGTGAGCCCTCTACCTAGACTCCCTCCCAGCACTGCGCGCGGGTCCAGGGGTCCGCAGTGCCTTCCCTCCCTTCTGCCTGCTCCCAGACCTGTCTCTCTTGCCCTTGGGCCCTGGAGGCTCAGGATGCGGCCTGAGCCCTGGGCCTGGAGGTCACCTGGCCCTGGCCTCAGTGTCACCTCAGGGTCCCTCAGCCCAGCCTGGTTCTGGGAGCTCCTACCTGTGTGGGTGGTGAGGGGGCACCTGCAGGGAGGAGACACAGGGCGGGAGCAGCTGCAGGTCAAAGATCCCCTGAGTGTGCACATGACCTGCTGTGTATCGAGCCCCATTAATGTTTACCCAGGAGCTGAGGCCCCCAAGGGGATACCCCCCGAGGCCCCTGGGCCCTGTCCAGGCCCGGGTCACCCTGTGGCTAGGAGCTCCGAGCCTGACTCAGCCCAACCTGCTTGGAGTGGGGTCTCTCCCAGGGACGGGCTCCGAGTCAGGCTAGGGGTTTTGCAGGGCTGGGCACTGGTCCTCCATCCTGGACATCCGCGAGGAGGCATCTGTGTGAGCTGCTGGACACTCCACCCCCGTGCGGGGCAGGATGCTGCTGCACTGGCTGGGGCCGCCCGGGGGCCCCGAACAAAGTCTGCCCACCGCTTCCACGTTCCTCAGAGCTTTGGAGACCTTACTGTGGTTGTCCCTGCCCCTGACAGAAGGTGGCAAGGAAGCCCTTTGCACCAGGGGGGCGGGGAGGAGGGGCTTTCTCATGTAGCCAGGGAAGGCACCCAGCCCTGAGCTCGGCCTGTTCAGACCCAGCTTCAGGGCAGGTGGTGGCCAGCAGGAGGGCGCGAGCAGAGCCTCCCCCAGGCCACACTGCCCAGCCTGCTGCCTGCCCTGCCCTGTCAATTGTGAGGTGCCCCTTACTGGGACCAGCCCCCTTCCTGCCCCTGGGATGCCAGGAGGAAGAGCTCCTCTGCACAGGGCTGGCCCCAGCTCCCTGCCCCGCTGCCTGCCCCGCCATCGCCGTGTGAGTGAGGGACTTTGCCCCAGAGAAGGAGGCAGCTTCTGAGTGTCTGCTCAGCAAATTCTCTCTTCCCTTCCCGTTCTGCACCCCTGCTGAGGGGGCTCCTGAGTGGCAGTTCCTTCCTGTGGGCATGGGGTGTTGCAGCATGGCATCACAGCCTCCAGCACTTGCGTGGCTCCCCAAGGGTCTGTGTCATGACTGCCGGCAGCCGGGAAGGGGCCCAGCTTGGGGCCAAACTGGGCTGTGAGATCAGGCAGGCCTCAGAGCTAGCCCTGCCCACGGCCCTCTCCTTCGATGCCTGCATGGCCTTGTGCCCGCACAGGACCCTCCCGGAACAGCGCCCGACCCACAGTGGGGACTCAATGAAGTTTGTTGAGGGGATGGACCTCACAGGGTGACGGTGGGGCAGCAGTGAGTGAGCTGGCCTCTCTCCTGGCTCCCGCCTCTGAGACCTTTTGTAGGAAACGAGACCTGCTCTGGCATGACCCACTCAGGACCAGCCTTGACTTGGCCCTGCCCTTTTGGCCTGCAGCCTGGGCCCCTAGGACTGGCCACCAGAGTCTCCTAAGACACCCTCTGGGCTGAGTCCAGACCTGAGCTGGGCTTGCAGTGTCCCCACTAGGCACACACTGTCAGACTATGCTGGCCAGGATAGGGAGGAGGTCATGAGCCTCCAGTGGAGTCTCATGGCACTACGGCCATAGCCCCGGCCCTCGAGTGTGGCCTGGGCATGCCCATGGCTCAGGTGGCACCACTGGGCCAGTGGGCTGCATCCAGGACACTCTGCCACCGGGGTGTTCTGGGAAGACTGCTCATGATCAGAGGTTCCGAGGCAGGCCTGCCTCAGGCAGCAGGTTCCCCTGCAGGGGTGGGAATAGCAGAGCTCAGACCTCTCGGCCACCCAGGGACAGGCAGCAGAGGCTGCCACAGTCCCGGCAGCATCTAGGCGGGGGAAAGTGGGGCTGGGGGCCCAAGGTGGGGCAGAGCCCAGCCGGCTGCTGAGTGACGGTGGTGCCATCTTTGAGGGGTGTGGGGGGCCAGGGCTCCACTCTTGCTGGCTCTCGTTCAGCCTTAATGGCCAAGAAGGCAGCCAAGTCCAGGTCCAGCATGGCCACCCCTCCTCGAGGTGTGGGTGTGCTCTGGCGGCACTGCGGGCAGGGGATCCAGCGCTGCTCGTGCACCGGCGTGTCCAGCCGCCGCACGCACGCCTGGCAGAAGGTGTGTCCGCAGTAGAGGCGGCGGGGCAGGTGCCCAGAGAGGTCATAGGCCGAATAGCAGATAATGCAGTCGCTCCGCCGGGTCCCACCCTCTTCTGAGGCTCGGGGGCCTTCGGGCTGCAGCATCCTGGGGGGACGTGCGCAGGGAAGCGGGCAGTGGGCAGCGGCACGGCCTGCAGCCTGCCCAGCCCACTTCTGTGACCGTCCAGCATGGTCAGGAGCTGGGTCTGTGGGGCTGGCAGGTGTGTGCAGAGCTGGGAGGGAGGGTGGTGGCCAGTGGGACGAGTGGACACTAGAGTCGGGGCACACCCTGGTTCCCGTGGCCGCCAGCTGGGCAGTCTCCTGTCCGGATGTTCGGGTCCTTTTCACAACCCTCCCGCTCAGCCCTGGGCTCCCAGCACCCAGCCTACCCGAGCCCCAGGCCTCTCTTACCTGCATCCACACCACTGAGCGCCGGCTGTGCACAGCCACAGGGTGCCTGGAGAAGGGGGTGGGGACCCAGGGCGCCCTGCGGCTCCCTGCCTGGCTCACATTACTGGCCTAGCGGGAGTCAGCAGAGAGGCAGGTGGCCGGCCAGCCCGCGTGGGCTCCCCTTTCAGCCACAAAGGGCTTGAAACCGGATCTAACATCTGACAGCACCACCCACTCATAGGAGATAAGATGCCCCCCCTACTGCCCAGACCCGCTCCTCTGCTAACCCCCCACCGGGGCCTGGCCTTGCAGTTCATCCCCCCAAACCCCCTCCCCGCTCCACACCCTCCCCCGGGGTCCTCTGAAGGCGTCATCGCTATGTGCACATCCACGTTGATTCGTGTGACTTCTCCCCATCAGCTCAGTCCTTGCCTTGGCTTGTTCTGCCCTGTTCTTGTCCCATCGCGGGGCAGCAGCCAGCCTGTGCGGCCTCGAGGTGGCACTCAAGCACCATGTGTGGAGGTCCTCGCTCACAAACAGGGACCCCCACCCCACCCTGCCAAAGCTCAGGTGCCACCTCCCAGCTGGCATGTGCCCATCTGTGGCCTCCAGGCCAGCCCTGGGAGGCACGAGCTCCAGGAGGTGCGGTCAGTGTGTCCAGTGACCTGGACCACAGGTGGAGTGAAGCGGGGGACTGAGAGGTACTGAGGCAGGTGGGCAGCGCCCCAGGACCACTCACAGCCCCACCAGGAGGCAGAGAGGGCCCCTGCTTACTCCTGCCCGCCTTGGCAGTTGGCCTCCAGGACTGGCCAGACAGGTTCCTGTGGCTGACCTGGGTGGAGGCCGGCCATGAAGCAGGGACAAGGAGCCTGGCACACGAGTCCCTGCCCAGTCAGGGCAATGACCCATCGTCCCACACCCAGAGAGACCTCAGTACGCCACGCACCCACCCAACCTGCTGTGTGGCTGGTCACCATGCATCAGGGGAGGGCCGGCATGACGTGAGGACCCGTCTGTCCTGCACGGCCAGCTCAGGTTCCACCTCCATGCCTTGTCTCTGCCCTGCCTGGAATGCCAGGGAGCCCAATGCCGGCCTCACCACTCACTCCCTGCCCTGGCATCCTGGCCTCCCCAGCAGTGAGGCAACGTTGTGCTTGGCTCTCACACCCAGCCTGAGCCAGGCACCCTGTGCTGCTCCGACATACGACACAGGCTCAGCACCCATGGCCCTGGCCTCCTCCCAGCCCCTTCCCTGCTTCGCCTTCAAGGCCTGGTACAGGCCACCTCTTCCAGGAAGCCCAGGCCCTGAGGCAGGACAGCAGACATGCAGGAATGAGATGTTTCCTGGGAAACCAGAAACACATCCCAGGGAGGCTGGGAGGTGACTCACGGTGGGCAGGGCTCAGTCCTGGCTGTCTAGGCCCTCCGGTCCTGAGCTCCCACTCCCTGAAACCTGCCAGCACCAGTCCCACCCTCACCCTCCTCCTGGAGGCCTTCCTTGGGGCTCCTTCCCCCAGTTCCACGCATCTGACCCGCACCCGGACCATCTCACAGTCTCAGGACTTCAGCCTAGGGAGTCCAGGGCAGTTTGAACCCAGGCCTGGCCTGGCCAGGGCAGGGGATGCACTCCCACCCCCACACAGCCTCTAGACAGACCTGAGACCTGCAGGTGAGGTTCAAGTGCAGACGGTGTGAGGCTGCAGAGGGTGCGTGTGTGTGTGTGTGTGTGTGTGTGTGTGTGTGTGTGGCGCGCACGCAGTGGGAGCAGATGCTGTCATGCAGCCTGGGACTCCCTCTGGAAGGAGCCTGCAGCAAAGGACAAGAGTCACCAGGACAAAGCTCACCCTGCTTTATTGCCTGGCCTGAAGGTGGTCAAGGGTGTCCCATCACGCCAGTGCTGGGACTCCCTCTCAAGGGCCCGGTCTGAGCCGGCAGCCTTCCTGGTGAGAGGTGCTGGTCCCAGGCTGGAAGTGGCTCGTGCCTCTGACCGTGGCCACCTGCACATCTGGGCCCTGCCTGGGCTGGAGCAGAGGCTGGGTCCTGGCCCTGGCAGGGCTAGGAGACGACGCAGCAGCGGCTGTGACAGCGGCAGAAGCGGGGGCAGTGGCAGCAGCGGCAGCAGGGGCAGCAGCAGCAGTGGTGAGCAATGTCATCACCGCGCCCCACAGGCGGCAGGCCGGCATAGGTCAGTCCTGGTGGGCGCTGCCCGCTGCTGCAGGGGTTGCAGGGCTGCTGCCAGGCCTGCTGGCTCTGGGCGGGGGCAGCCCCCTTGGCGCCCTTGGGCTCTGGGACCTCGGTGCAGGCTGGCTCAGGGGCGCAGGGCCCCACGGGCAGAGGCTGTGTCTCCGAGGAGGACGAGGAGGAGGGAGCCACCTCTAACTGCTGCCCCAGGTCAGGCCGCAAGTGAGCGCGGGGGATGCTGATGTGGGCATAGGGGTTCTTGACAACCATCTCGTGGGGGTCCATGGCCCAGCCTGCAGGAGTGGGCACAGACGACACAGGTAATGCCTCGGTGGAGGGGCACGGCTGCCCGAGAGCTGCAGCCCAAGAAAGCCCCCACCCCAGGAAAAGCCGGCCTTGTCAAGGCGTCAGTGGCCATGGGCGTGGTGCTCTCCAGGTGTGTACACCGACCCCTGTTGTAGGCCGAGCCGAGTGTGAGCAAGCAGTGAGGGCCAGGGACTCCCAGCTGCCACCCCCCACGGGTCCCCCTCCCTGAGTGGCACTGCCACTGGGAAGGGGTTAGGGAAGGCTGGCGACTGGAAGAGCAAGGGGCTTGCCCTAGGGCACCCCTGGGCTCAGCAAAGCCCCCACAGGCAAGGACTCACCTGCAGGGTGGTGGCAGTGGCGGCAGCCAGTCCTCTTGGCCCTCCAAGTTCCAGGTCCCAGTGCCTGAGCTGAGACATTGGCAGCCGCCTTTTCCCTCCTTGGGAGGGTGGGGCCGTGGGGCGGGGCCCAAAGATGGGGTTCCCAAGATCCCGAGAGGCCACAGCAACTCAGCTGGATCACCCCTGATTCTTAGGTAGGCGGCAGCCCAGGCCTGGGCTCGAGCCACACGGTCAACCTGGGGTGACTCAACCTGGACACATTCGGGGCATGCCCTGGGCCAGGAAGGAGGGCAGGAGGTGAGGCTGAGGTTATGGCCCCAGGAAGGAAGTGGGTCTGGCAGGTACTCACACACCTGGAAGCCCCTTCTGGGGCAAAGTTCTCCACGTGAGCCCAGTCTCTGCAGAGACTACCAGTTTGAGAGCACAAACTACTTGGAGAGTTTTCCACTGTTTTAACTGGTAAAAAAATGTTTGATTCACACGTTTGTCACACGTCTCTTATATCACAGTTCGTGTCACGAGCTGGAAACACTACCAACATCTTGAGCTCGTTCCTGGAACGCAGTTCCCTCTGGAGGCGCGTGGGGGACCACACGCCGCCTCCCCAGTGTCCCACGTTGTGCCCTGACCGCTCCCGCCCTGGCAGCCTGGGCTGCTCCATCTGCCGGGAGGTGCGCAGGGCCGCCGCGGGCAGGAGGCCGGTGGGGGTGAGCCGGGAGCGGGTTAAGCCCAGCGGGTAAAGGGATGACCCTGGGAGGTGGCGAGGTGAGCTCGGGGCAGTGGGGCGGGGGCTGCAGCAGGAGGGGCGGGACCAAGTCAGACCGGCCCGGACACGAGTCCCGGAAACCCGGCGCCGGCGGCAGGCGACGCGGGTCTAGAGAACCGGGACTCGGGGAGGCGGACGACAGAGGCCCACTGCGCGGGCGCCGGAAACCGCGCCCCCGCGCACTGACCCGCCCTTTGCGTGGCGGAAATGGCGCATGTGCAAACCAGGCCGAAGGCGGAAAAAAGAAATTTTATTTCCCAGAAGTCACCGCGCTTCAGGGTTTCCCAAAAGACCCGGTTCGGAGGACTGATCCTCGGCTTGGGCCGCCCCAGCTCCGAATGGCGCGGCGGGGAGGCCTGGGCTTGGGCGGGGCCTCACCCATATGGGCGGGGCCTCACCCATATGGGCGGGGCCTCACCCATGTGGGCGGGGCCTCCACACCGGGGCGGGGCCTGCCCCGTGGGTCCGAGAGCAGAGCCTGCGGCGGAGGGTGGGCTTCGAGCCCGCCCCTGGCCTTGCCTGCCTCAGTTTCTCCCCCGTCACGCTAGGGCCCCGTAGGGCCCCCGCCGCCCTGGGCGGTGCTCCTGTCACTGCTCTCGCTGGGTGCGACCAGGCCCCGGGCGCGGGTCCCCCAGAGCGGCGAAGCAGGCCCCGGCACGCGCCTGCAGCCCGTCCGCCCACGCGCGCTCCGGCCCCTCTGGCCCTGGGCCCTGGGCCCTGCTGGGAGCCCGGCGCCGACTGCCTGGGCAGAGAGCGCTGTGGCCCAAAGGGGCCAGGACTGTCGGGGTCAAGTGCAGGGCCCAGCGCTGGTCACAGAAGTGGCAGCACGGCACGTGGCTGTGGGCAGCCAGGAGAGGAAGCAGGAAAGGATGCGGCCTGTGCACGGCCTGAGCTGGGGGCATGCCCAGGGTGTGTGTCCCGCGAGGGCCGCCCTCGCTGGGCTGCGGCCTGCCCGCCTGCCCGCCTGCCCAGGTGTCTGCTTGGTCTTCTGCAGAATCTCATCCCGGGTGTGCCCACAGTCCCCAGAGCCTTCTCCTGACGCCCGACCCGCCCTGTCCACCCTCTGACGTCTGCTCGCCCACCTCCACTCATCCCTCCGAGGGCACCTTGCCCTCTCTGAGCAGCCCAGGCTGGGCAGGCTGAGTGCTGAACCCTGGGGCGTGCCCACTGGGGCTGGCAGAAAGGACAGGCAGGGACAGTTAGGTTTAGGGTTAGGGTGGTTCAGGGTGGGGCCCTGGGAGCCCGTTTTCCTGGGACCCACCTGCGGGTCTCCTCCTCTCCCCCTCCAGTATCGTGGGGCCTGGCACCGCGAGGAAGGAGAGCAGGACTCCCTTCCAGAACTAGTGGAGGGGTGCTGACCAGGAAAGGGGCAGCCAGGAGAGGAGGGGAGGGCTTGGGCGACGAGGGGGCCCTAGCGGACAGAGGGGCGGCCAGGAGACTGGCCCCGCCCCGCGGACCCCGCGCGGGTCCCCAGACTGGGGGGGTGGCGCTGCGGGCGCGGGCGGGCGCCGCGCGCACTGCGGTCCCCGCGCCTCCGCCGCAGAGCGCGCCACGCTCCGCACGCACCTGCCGCCGCCACCGCCGCCGCCGCCGTCGCCGCCGCGCTGCGCC
>NW_012150274.1:1119016-1119506 GCF_000956105.1 Propithecus coquereli | reverse complement strand
TGGTCCTTTGTGCAGGGTGAGGGTAGGTGTGGGGGTGGGGGTAGGCTCGGGCGCTGCCCTCACGCTGTGTCTCACCTGCAGCTCAGGCCTGACCCAGGCCTCTCCTCTGCTCCTGCCGCGGAGCCTGCCGCCCCGGTCCTCCTGCAGCCAGGGCTCGGGCTAGCTGCCTTCCCTGGGCGCCCTGCCTTGGAGCCATGGGGCCCACCTAGTCCCTGCCTGCCGCGATGTCCCGGCCCGGGGACTGCTGACCTCGGCTGCTGGGGGAGCCCCCCCCACACCCCCTCGTCAGCCTCAGCAGCCAGAGACCCTGGGTGAGCCCCTGGGCCAGACCTGCAGCCCAGGGCGGCCTCCCACACCCCCCTGTCCCTGCCTGCCTCCCCCTCCCTTACCCCTTCCTCCTCCTCCCAGGACTGGACCAGAAAAGCCACTGTGGCCACTGGGGGGGGCCCTGCCCCCCCAGCTCTTGCCGGCCACCCCTAGGAGTCCAGGC
>NW_012150274.1:1101079-1118935 GCF_000956105.1 Propithecus coquereli | reverse complement strand
CCCACCCAATGCCCCCACCCACCCAAACATCCAGTCTGACTGGAGAAAGCCGGATGCCCGCTGACCCTGGGCCGGAGGCGGGCAGTGGCTGGCCAGGCCTCCTCATGTCCTGCCTGAAGGGCCCCCATGTCATCCTCAAGATGGAGGCCATGAAGATCGTCCACCCTGAAAAGTTCCCCGAACTACCAGCGGCTGCCCCCTGCTTCCCATCCGCCCCCCGGCCCACCCCCACTCTGGCACCCAAGCGTGCCTGGCCCTCAGACACAGAGATCATTGTCAACCAGGCATGTGGGGGAGAAATGCCTACCTTGGAAGGGGCACCCCACACCCCACCCCTGCCACGGAGGCCCCGGAAGGGCAGCGCAGAGCTGGGCTTCCCCCGCGTGGCGCCAGCGGACGAGGTCATCGTCAATCAGTACGTGATTCGGCCTGGCCCCGCTGCCTCCGCGGCTCCTTCGGTGGCGGCAGCAGGCGGTGAGCCCCTGGAATGCCCCACCTGTGGGCACACGTACAACGTCACCCAGCGGCGTCCCCGCGTGCTGTCTTGCCTGCACTCTGTGTGTGAGCAGTGCCTGCAGATTCTCTATGAGTCTTGCCCCAAGTACAAGTTCATCTCCTGTCCCACCTGCCGCCGTGAGACTGTGCTCTTCACCGACTACGGCCTGGCCGCACTGGCTGTCAACACGTCCATCTTGAGCCGCCTGCCGCCTGAGGCCCTGACAGCCCCCAGCGGAGGTCAGTGGGGGGGCGAGCCTGAGGGCAGCTGCTATCAGACCTTCCGGCAGTACTGTGGGGCGGCGTGCACCTGCCACGTGCGGAACCCGCTGTCGGCCTGCTCCATCATGTAGCGCCCACCCCCCCACCGCTGCCCGCTGGTCCTTGCTCGCCACTCCTTCGGGGACCTGGCCCTGCCCCACCACCCGCTGACCCTTCCTCGCCCACCGTGGCTTCTGGCCACACCCTGCGTGGCATTGTCGCTGCAGCCAACTTTGCCATTAAAACTCTGCCAAAGTTTGCACCTGTTTCCTGGACTGAAGCTTGCTCCTGTGGGCTGTGCCCAGGTTGGGCCTAGGGTGGGTGCCCAGGGCTACAGTCCAGGCAGGGTCCAGCCTGCAGCCACCAGAGGCAGGCCCAGCGCATTCAGGGCTGGCCTGCTCTGCTCACTGGAGGCCAGGCTGGGCTGAGCACACAGCTCCGGAGGGCTAGGCCTGGTTGTGAGCGTGTGTGCAAATACCTACACGTGCAGAGCTACTTGTGTGTGCCAGGGAGGGCTCTGGGCGGGTTTGTAGAACCAGCCCAGCTGGGCAAACAGAGGATGTGTCCTCTGCACTGACTGACAGTGGCGGTGGGTGTGGGGTGTGCCTGCATGGGGGTGCAGGTCAGTCGATGTCCCTCCCGGTGCCCACCTGGCCCTGAGCACCCCCTGGGTCTTCCAAGACTGTGTGGGAACAGCCTTGGACAAAGGCTGGCCTGAGACTGTGGCAGGGGACTGAGGACTGGGGTCCTCCTGTCTGACACGCAAACCACCTGGGTTTGGAGGAGGGACCTTTGCAGGGTGGCATGAGGGGAGCCTGCCTGGATGATGAAGACAGGGCAGTCACGACCATCGTATTTAGAGTGGCCACTGTTTACTGAGAGTCGCTCTTGTGCCAGGCACAGTACTAGGCCTGCCACGCTCTATCTTGCACCATGTCACCCAGCAAGCCCGTGAGGTGGGCTTCGGACGTCTCCGTCCTTCAGATGAAGATCTCAGGCTTGGCAGTATGAGGTTGTGCAGGCAGTTAGGGCAGAGCCACGGCTTGGGCCTGGCACCCTCAGGTCCCCAGGCCTGGGTGGGCCCTTGTCCCTTGCAGCACAGGCCAGCACCAACTCCTGGGTTGCTCTGGCGTTCAGAGACACGCACTGGCCCTTGCCTGGGACCCAGCGTAAGCAGGGCCATGCAGCCCCTGCCCTCTCCCAGGAACTCACTGCTGGATCTCTGTTCACCTTTGTGTCCGTTGTGCTGGGGCCTCCGGAGGGGGAGGTGTGGCCCAGTGGCAGTCATGGCCAGTGCAGTGACCCGCCTCCGCCAGGTGCATGGGGCCCTGCTTGCACACCTTCCTGCCGGCTGGCCTCCTCCGGCAGCTGTCCTTGGTCCCTGGTGTCCTTGGCGCGGCTGGTGTCTGGGCAGCAGGGCAGTCGTAGACTCTTTGGCAGCGGCTGGGCCCCCAGGTGGGCCTGGGCCCTGGTCCAGTGACAGAAGGCCTTGACCGAAGGCCAGTGCCCTGGGTCCCACCTTGGGTTTTTCGGCCCAGGCATCAGGCCTCACACCACCCAGGTGTGGGGACGTGGGCGTGAGGGTGGTCAGGGTGCTGCTCGGTGGCTGGAGCGGTTCAGGAGCATGAGGAGCAACCCTAGCAGCACGAGCGGTGTGGCGACAAGCCCCAGCCCCAGCAGCTCCAGAGCCAGCAGGCTCAGCAGTGCCAGGCGGCGGGCACAGGGCCCGCGCTCCCGCAGCACCCAGAGCCAGGCACTCAGGCGGGGTGGGCAGGGCAGGAAGGGCAGGCAGCCCCGGCCGCCCCCGGGTCCTGCCAGGAAGCGCAGCTGGTAGCGGTGCTCCAGGGCGCCCCAGGGCCAAGGGCCACGGTGGCGGGGGACGGGGGTGTCGCTGGGCGGTGGGCGTGCGGGCCCGTCGGCCTGCAGCAGCTCCTCCTGCAGCTGGCATATCTCCCACTCCAGCATGGGCGTCTTCTGGCGGCACAGCGGGCAGCGCACACGGCCCAGGTCGGCGCTGGGGATGGTACCCAGCAGCCGGTGGAGGCAGCCCGAACACAGGCCATGGCCACAGTTCAGCAGAACCAGGCAGTGCTCGTGCGGCCCGTAGGGCTCCGTGCAGATGGGGCACTCCTCCTCCTCCTGCCCCTGCCCTGCTGCCTCCTGCTCCTCCCCCTCCTCCCTGGCTGGTAGGGCCCAGGTGCTGGCCATGGCCCCCAGCAGGGGCTCACTGTATGTCGTCCTGGCACCCTGGGGGACCCCGAGGCCCTCCCCTTCACTTGCCGACACCTGGCACAGTGGAGCCAGGTGCTCAGGCCCCAGAGGGGCCCCAGGTGGACGGGCAGGCTCAGAGCTGCAGTCAGCCGGGCTGCAGGAGCCAGGATAGGAGGGTGGGGGCCCCAGGGTGGCGGCAGGAGTGGTAAGGCGGGAGAAGGTCGGTGTGGCGCTCAGGGGCGGGCAGTCTGGGCTCCAGCACTGACCTCCTCCAGGCTGGAAGTAAACTTCGCTTGGGCCCAGCAGGTGTGCCAGCTCCAGTGGCTCCCAGACCCACACAGCACCGTCCCCAGCCTGGCCTCGGCCTCGTCTAATCCTGTGCCAGCGACTGACAGACGGACAAACAGGCTCTGCGGGGTGATGTGGGCTGGCCTGCCGGACTCCTCCAACAGGATTTTCCCTCCCAGCACCAAAGGCCCCTCCCAGAGGCGGAACAATGGCTGCCACACCCCTCCGGGCGGTGCGCCTTGCTCTGGGTGTGGGCCTGCTCCCGGACAGGGCAGAGATGGCACACACCAGCCTGCCTGGGGCCTCCCCTGTACCTCACCAGGGCCCTTCTGCCGGTCACCCCTGCTTGGCCACCAGAGCCCGGCAGAGCTTGGCTGACCTGCCTCCAAGCCTTGAGTTCACAGTGGAAACAGCAGGCGCTCACCATGTTAGAATTAGACACCAAAGTTGTAGCAGCAACCCAGGCAAAGGTGGCTGAGCAGTGGCAGGTGCACCACCACACCGGATGGGTTCCTCCGAGCTGTGGGCCCGCCTACCCACCCGCCACCCGGGAGGAGCTGGAGGAAGGAAGAAAGCGCACGTCACAAGCAGCCACCGGGAGGCATCATTTACTGCTATTTTCCTGGAACCAGGAGAGGAAGGGGCTGCACGGGCTTGGGCCCTCCCACTGCACCTCAGGAAGCCAGGGTCCCCCTGCCTCTGTCTGAGCCCTGCAGGTGTCGGGGTGACTGGGATGACAGCAGGCTGCAGTGGGAGTGGCTGGGGAGTCCCCAGGGCAGAGGAACCAGTGCAGCCTCGCAGGGACCCTGCACACGTTGGAGGGCTCGGCAGGCTGCCTGTGCCTTCCTGGGTCACTGTACCTGTGTGGGTGGTGCTGCGCAGGGCACCACCTTGGCCAGGTCGGGGGGGACATGGACACAGAGCTGTGTGTCAGGGTGAGAGATGGGAGGGGTCGCAGAGGCTGCAGCAAAGCCAGGGCTGAGAGGCCAGGACTCGGGGATCCAGGGGGGTGTGGCTGTGTGCAGGGAGCTGGCTGTCCTGACCAGCAGGGTGTGCAAGCCCCAAGCCTGGTCTTAGAGGACTCTGGGTCCAGACCAGGCCTGGAGGTGACAACGGCCCCTCTGCCAGGTGTTTCCCTCTGGACTCCCTTCCCTGGGCCTGGAGATGGCCATCGGACCGGGTGTGGGCTGTCGGGACAGCTCCTCAGGCCCACGTCTCCGTCTGGAAGCGCAGCGTCCGCTGAAGCCTGGCCAGGTAGGCGGCCGCGTCGGGGCCAGAGAGCCCGCCCTCCTCCTGGAAGATGGACGTCAGCGCTTCCGAGACGTCTGCCGGCATGTACTTGGCGTTGCTGGAAGAGCATGCGCACAGGGTCAGTGGGGCTGAGACCCCTGGGGGACTGGGCCCCCTCCTGCCATACCCCAGGCCTGGCTTACCCTGCCAGGTAGAAGCAGGCGCCCTGGCAGTCCAGCAGCTCCCACACGAGCGGCCCAAGCTCCCGGAGCCGGTGCTGCACGTACACCTTCCGCTCCTGCAGGGCGGGAGATGGGCAGGGGGCTGAGCCTGAACGCCCCCCCCAACCCCCGGCTCCCAGGCACACCCACCTGCTCTCGGGAGAAGGCCGTGACCAGGGTCAGGCAGCCCTTCCTCTCCAGGTCCCGCCACTCCGCCTCCCAGTAGAAGTCCTGGTCCTGCCAGCGGCAGCCAAAAAACAAGACGTTTCCTGGGGGAAATGCAGGGTCGTCTCAAGTCCGGACACAGGCCCTGGAGGTTCAGTCGGCGCAGCCTGGCTGTGGCCCTGCCCTGGGACCCCCGTGTGCTCACCAGTCTGGCCCTGGGCCACACGCTCCTGGATGGCTGCTCGGAAGGGGGCCACCCCAGTGCCAGGCCCCACCATGATCACAGGTGTGTCCGGCGTTTCCGGGAAGGCCAGGCCCCCGGGCCGCACCCACAGGGGCACCCGCACGGCTCCTACGGCAGGAGGTGGCGTGAAGAAGCTTGAAAGACCTGGCGTTGTTGTGGGTACAGGGGACAGGAACCCTAGGCCACATGTTCCCTGGGAGCAGGGTCACCTTGTCCAGGGTCCAGGGACGCCAGCCAGGAGGAGCAGAGGCCGCGGCGGGGCTCCTTGAGGCGGGTCTGGTACTGCACCACAGCCACGAGGATCTGCAGCCGTGAGGGGTGTGCCTGGGGGGGGGCGAGGGGGCAGGACCGGTGGGCGTCCTGCCTGGGGAGACCACCCTGCCCGCTGCGTAGGCCACAGGCGCCACCCGGGGCGGTCCTGGGCAGGGGAGCGCCTCCTGGCCAGAGGGCAAGTTTTCCCAAGGCCAGTCCCGGCTCCACCCACCAGGCCCTCACCAGCAGGGAGGAGGCGATGGAGAAGGCTCGCGGCCGGATGGCGGGGATAAGGTCCAACAGGTAGTCTGGTGGGATGGCGCCAGCCGTGTGCGGGAAGTCACACAGCACCTACGGAAAGAGTCTCAGCATGGCCACGGTGTGGCCGGGGCTCGGGACCCGGCGCCCGCCCAGCCGCCGGCCTCACCTCCAGGATGGTCCTGCGGGGGCGGCTGCAGTACTCGTGGAGCTCCTCCTGGCCCTGGGCAGAGCTGAACTCCAGGAGCTTCTCCCTCTCCAGCTCATGGGCGGACAGACAGGCCAGGAGCTCGAAGAAGGAGCGGCGAGGGACACTGGCAATGTCCAGGTACTGGGACACGAGGTGCCGCATGGAGCAGGGCTGCGGCAGCCTTGGGGGGCAGGAGACACCTGCGGCGGTGAGCAGAAGATCCCCGTGGGCTCAGGCCGGGCCCTCGGGTGGGGGCTGAGGGCGGGGGGACGGCCGTGGCCGGGGCGCACCTGGCTCCCGCGGCTGCAGCGTGAAGCACCGGTCGGGGTCCAGGCCCAGCACCTGGCAGAACTGCTGGACGTGGGCAGCCGAGTTTGAGGGCTGAATTAGCACCACGTCGCCAGCGGCAAAGCTGTGGGAATACCGCGGGGCTGTGAGGACTGTGTGGGAGGGGTGTGGGGGCTGGGGGAGACTGCGGAGGGAGGGTGTGAGTGTCCCAGGAGGGCTGGGGGTCCCCGGACAGAAGCCATCGGCTCTGCAGCCTGACCCCAGCCTCCCTGCAAGCTGCCTCCTCCCCAGCTCCGGCAGAGCCTCTGCACCCCGGGTCCACAGCCCTTCCGCACGCTGCCCTCCTCGGCTCCCTGGGGCACCTCCGCACCCCGCTGGCTCCAGGAGACCCCTGCCCGCTGGTGTCCCCGGCTGTGCTCGGACCCCTCACCTGATGCCGGAGCCTGTGATGTCGAAATCGATCAGCCGAACGTCCTGGAAGTGCAAGGGGCCGGTGACCCTCTGGTTGGCGACCATGGGTGCCAGGAAGGGCTGCAGCTCTGACGGGGGCCCTCGAGAGTCCGGGCTGGCCGCCCTCCGTTCCTCGGAGCACGTGCCGGGAGCCTCTTGGAGGAAGTGCAGGGTGAACTTGGAGGGCAGGCTGCAGGGAGGGCGTCACGAGTCAGACCAGGGACTTCCCTCGCCAGGGGCCACTGACCCACACCTTGGAGGGACCCAGGGCGAGGTCCCCAAGGCCAGGCTGGGTCTGCTGCACCTTCAGGGGCTGACCCAAGGCCCACACTCACGGGACTCCAGGGGGGATCACAGCGAGGTCCCGAGGCACTGGGCACAGCTCCAGCACTTTCTCCCACAAGTCCTGCAACCAGGGGTCGACAGCAGCATCAGGCCTGGGAGAGAGCAGAGCCCTGGCCTCAGCAGACCTGCTCCCGGCGGGCCGGAGCCACGGAGGCGGGCGCCACCTCCCACGGACTCACCCCAGCTCATGCTGGTCATCGCCCAGGCACACGGGCAGGAGGGCGCTGCCCCCGAGCTGCAGCAGCCGTCGGTGCAGCTTCTTGGCCACGAAGTTGTACCTGTGGAGACAGCGAGGCCGGCTCTGGACCGGCTCTGGACCCAGCCAGGGCTTGGGTCACTCCTCAGTGGATGGGGGGAGCGAGGAGTGACCAGGCACCTTCCCAGGGGCCGGCTGTTTCTCACTTTGGCTTATAAAGGCGCGACTCGCTCCTTGTAACACACCTTCTCCAAGGAACGCTGTCGGTAGTTGGGAGTTCCTCCGTCCCTCCCGCCCGCCCTCATGCCTGTGCACGCCACCAACACGAATATCACGCCACATGGAGAACAAAACCTCCCAGCAGAAATACGTGATGTTGCCACCCTTTTCCGTTTTCTGTCCTGCTCGTCCGAAGCGACTAAGAACCTCGCCAGGCACACAGCTTTGGCTACGCAGTGCGCGACAGCCCCTGGGTCCCTGCTTGGTCAAGCGGTTTTCAAAGTTTTGGTGTCTTAAGATGCCACCTGCACCCTTGAACACAAACCCCTTTATTTCCTTAGGAAATCACGCAAAACAATACTACTCCCTGCTTGGGGGTGCAGGTGTGCGCTGTGAAAATGCAGAAAGAGAAAATCCGGAGGTGGTCCCACTGCCAGGGAAGCAGTGTGTCCTCTGTGGGTGCCCTACGTCACGAATGTCTCACACTACATGTTTTTGTAAAAGTGGGGAACAGCGCCAGGTAGGTCTTTGCTGACTTTTGTCATGGGCTGTGATGGGACTCCCAGGTCCAGTGGTGGCACTCTGCTGCCCTGCCCCCTTCCCCTCTGTGCCCCCATGTCACGCGCCAGGCGGCCCGCTGGGGAGCATCTGCAGGTGAGGACTCGAAGTCAGTGCCACTCAGGGGCCACATGGCCTGCAGAGGCCGACCTGGGGGTGGGCCCCTGGCCCTCCCCAGCACACTGCTTATCGGTCAGAGTGCTGGGCCAGCGCATCCACCCTCCGCTACTCACTTGGCGTATGAGGAGTCCCCGAGGCCCAGGACAGCAAAGTCCATCTGACAGAGGGAGGTGGGGGGCAGGTTCTTCCGGAATATAAACCTCCAGAAGTTCTACAGCCAGAAGAAACCCCGAGTTAGAGTTCCCGACTCTCGGCCTGCCCTCTAGCTGGGAGGGAGGGAGGGAGGGTCTCAGCAGAATCCACAGAAACGGGGGCAGAGCAGAAAATATCTGCCCACAAGGCAGGGCCTGCAGGACGAGGGCTGGCCCAGGGCCTGGCAAGACCAGGGCCCACCCTGCCTGTGGGAGGCCGGGCAGCCCTGAGCTCCAGGCCCAAGCAGGGTCCCTTCCCAGGGCGCCATACCCTCCTGCTCCTTGAGAGTTTTATGTTATTAAAACAACAAAACCTTTTTTTTCATTCCATTACAATGGCAAGAAATTTGAGAAAACGCATGAAGTCCTAAAGGAGAAGAAAGCTACCTCGCACAGGCACTGGGAGGCGACTCCTTCAGGGGGTCATGGCTGATGGGCCAGAGGCTGGCGAAGGTTCCACATCCAGAACAACCCCGGCCTCTGGCCTCCAGGGCTGGTGGACGCATCTGCTCCCCGTCAGCCCCCCCTGGCCACTCTCTTCCCTCACGCTGAGATTCCCATGTCCCGAGAGCCCCTCAGCTCTCCACCCACGGCCATCAGCCTGTACCCCATGGGCACAGCAAGGGCTGAGCTGTCCGTTTTCTCTCCCTCAGAACTCCCCACCCCAGTGGGCCCCAGGCTACCATCAGGAGGCTCTGCCCGGACCCCATCTCCTCCCTTGCTCTGTACTTGACCCCCACCTGTCTGTCACTCCCCAGCTGGGGCGTGGGCCTCCCTCTGCTCCAGTGGGTCTATCCCAGCAGGTCTTGTGCCCAGACCCTAGAGCTCTGTGTCCAGGACATGCCCCTCTTCTTCCCAGACTGGACCAGACAATAATGCCTCTTCTCCACACCTGCCTCTGCAGTGGTCTCCCTGCTGCTCAGAAGCCTGTCTCCTCCTGACCTCCAGCCAGGGTGACCTCAAGCCCCCGGCACATCCTCTGTGCACTGTCTTCACCACCCCCCCCACTGCCCTTTCTGTGGACAAGCACGGAGCTGAGAGTGGGGACCCCCGGACCACTCTGCAGGTGGAGAGTCAGGCGTGTAGCTCGGTCCACTGGCCTTGGACCACCCGCGAGAGCAAACACACTCTGCCTCTGGCCGCACTGGGCCCTCACCAGCTCTCCTGGGGAGAGGCCCTCTTTCCTGCTGCTCTCGGTAGAGAACCTCTTCCTGAGAAAGGGTTCAGAAGAGGTAATTTCCACGGCCTTTCCTGCTCGCAGATGTCTTGACTTTCCATTCACGCTGGATCGGCAGGTCGGCTGGGCACGTTGTAGACTGAAATCCCTCCTCCTGCAGAAGCTGCTTTGCTCTGGGCTCTCCCAGCCTGGCGCCACTGCCCCTTTGAGCGTGTAGGGCACTTCCTTTGTCCCCAACAGCTAAAACCCACAGTGGCGCTCCTGGCGGGGGCCCTTCCCAGGCAGGTGGCTAGCTCTCTCGGGCTGAAGACTTCAGTTCAGGGACATTTTGTTACCTTCCTTGATAATTTCTTCCCCGACATCGTTTTCTCTTTCTGAGCTACTGGAATGATCTTCAAATTTTTATGTCTTTCTTCCATTTTCTATCTAACTTTTTATTATACTTTCTGTGAGGATTTCTCAACTTTATCTTCCAGTCTTTTAAAGTTTTTTGATGTCCTCTTAAAGAACCGTTCCTGAGCCTCCAGCTTTTTCCTGTTCTTGTGCTGGCCTCGTCACATTGTCATGTGGGGGCCGTGTCCTCTGCAGAGAGGGTCGCAGCTGGTCTGGCCTCTGCTTGTCCCTGCTCCTTCAAGTCCCGTTTGAGTTTCTCTTGGTCTCTGCCTTTCACTGGGTCCTTCCTTCAGCATGTGGTGGTTCTTTGTGGCCTATTTGTATTTAAGAAGCTAAAAGAAAACCTTGCGGACGAGCCCGTCACCCAGCAGATTTTTCCACCAGGAGATGGGGCAGGGACTTTGTCCTTGGCCTTTTACTGTGGACTTCGGTTTCTTCAGAGAGGACCACTCCTGCCGACTGCCTGGGATGCACGTCTCACCTGCAGCCTTCTCAGCAGGGACCCCAGGAATGAGGCCAGGGTCCGCCCCTTTAGAACATGGATGGCCACTGAGGAGCCTCGCCTCTGCCTCTGTGTCCCTAGGCCTGGGGTCTGCAGCCTCTTGCAGGAGCCCCCATCCCTGCTGTGGGGGCAGAGGGCAGCCCACGTTGGCTCCCCACTCCTCGTGTTCTCCGCGGGGCGCTCAACCCTGAGACTCCCTTTGTCGACCCAAGTCCCAGCAGATCATCCCCACCTTTGTGCTGTCGGCTGCCTGACTGCCCAGCCCGGCTCAGACCCGAGGGAGGTCCAGTCCCCCTCCTCTCCCACGCCCCGCATCCTCCGCATCCTGCCTCTCGCCTCCTGCCTTTGCTCCCCTCTGCCACGGTCCCTGTTGAGAAGATCCCCACCTGTGCTCAGGTCATCCCAGTTCTGTCCCCATTCGGTCCTGAGCCTCCTGCCCAGTCTTTTCCTCCACCAGCACTTAAACATGCCAAGTCTCTCCCATCTTATAAACACCTTCTTTTTAACTCCTCAGCCCTTTTACAGCCAGAGTTTTTGTTTCGAATGCTCACTCGTAAAATATTCTCTCTACTCACTTGCTTATTTGCAGATTTCTTGTAATCTGGCTTCTCTCAAGAGCCACTGAACCTGTTCTCCCTGATGTCGCCAATAATCTTTTTGCCAATAAATCCCATGGATGCCTCTCAGGCCTCATCTTATTTGACTTGTGCACAGCTTTGAATGCGATAGCCCTTCTTGGAACATCTGCCTCCCTGCCCTTTACCTTGGGATGGTGCACTCCCTCCTGCAGCTGCTTGTCCACTTCCTGCCCTTCCATGCCCCAATATTCAGGGCAGCCTGTCATCAGGGGAGGGAAGAGCTTTCTTTTCTCACACCTCTGTATTCTGGCCACTTCAACATCCACTGCGGTCCCCAACCCCCGAGCCATGGCCCGGTACCGGTCCATGCCTGTTAGAGTCTGGGCTGAGCATCACTGCCTGAGCTCCGCCTACCCCCTGCCCCCACACCTTGGTCCGCGGAAAAACTGTCTTCCATGAAACCAGTTCCTGCTGATATGTTAAATGGTAAAAGAAAAAAGAAAGAAACCAGTCCCTGGTGCCAAAACGATTGGGGACCACTGAATATCTGCCTCCACCTCAGGGTCCTACTTGGAGCTCCAGACCTACTGCACATCAACACCTGGATGTCTCCAGGCACCCTGCGCCCCCCATGCTTTCTCCCCGTGTTCTCTATTTCTGTGCACGGAACTACCATCCATCCTGCTTCCAGAGCCCAAATCCCTGTCTGGATTCTGCCTCCTTTCTCATCTATCAGATCCATTCAATTACATGTCCTGTTGGTTCTACCTTCCTAACATCTCTGGAATGCGTCTACTTCTGTCTTCTGCCACCAGCCTATCTCAGACCACCAGGGTCTCTTTGCCTGTGTTCTGCATCTATTGGTGTTATTCTTGCTCTCCTGCAACCTGTGCTCCTGCAGACAAGTACTGGTCTTGCTAGAATAGGAGCATGACTGTGTCACCCCACCCCCACCCCCATGTCCACAGCCTTTCATTTCAAGCCCATCTACCTTACTGTGGCTGCCCAGGCTCTTTGGACTGGGCCTGGCTTCCTGCCTCTCTTCCCTTCCCCTCTTGCCCCCAGTGCACTCCTGGGCTCAGCCATCCTAAACTACTTTCTCCTCTGCACAGCCAGTTCCTTCTTCCCTGGTTGCCTGAGTAGTCCCCACTCATCCTTCAAGACTCAACCTATGCTGTTTTCTTCCAAAAAGCTCTGCCTGAGTCCCAAGGCTGGGCTAAATAAGGACAGATGCCCTTTACCAATGCTCCCATAACATCTGGCACCTTCCCCAGAAGCAGGTATTTCCTGATGTTGTAACTGCCCATTAAATCTGTTGCTTCTGCTATAGTGTGAGATCTGTGAGGGCAAACGTGGCTGTTGGGTTCACAGTTGGATTCCTGGCAGTAGATCATGCCAGGAATATATGTACTCAAAAGATGATCAAACAATTAAAGAATGTTCTCTGAAGATCACACAATCTACAGGTACACACAAGACCCAGACCCGATTCAGATACAGCCCTGGAAAAGCATGAAAGTTTAAAATGGAGAAAAAGGCTATTTGGTGGCTACAAAGAGTTTATTACAGAAAACAACCAGAGCCCCCAGCTCCACGCAAAAATATCCTCTTAAATCCACCTCTAACGTGCATCAGATATAGGAGGGCAAGGCCGGGCACGGTGGCTCACGCCTGTAATCCTAGCTCTCTGGGAGGCCGAGGCGGGCAGACTGTTTGAGCTCAGGAGTTCGAAACCAGCCTGAGCAAGAGCGAGACCCCATCTCTATTAAAAATAGGAAGAAATTAATCAGACAACTAAAAATATATAGAAAAAAAAAATTAGCCGGGCATGGTGGCGCATGCCTGTAGTCCCAGCTACTCGGGAGGCTGAGGCAGGAGGATGGCTTGAGCCCAGGAGTTTGAGGTTGGTGTGAGCTAGGCAGACGCCACGGCACTCACTCTAGCCCGGGCAAAAGAGTGCGACTCTGTCTCAAAAAAAAAAAAAAAAATAGGAGGGCAAATATTTATTGTGCTTCTTGGACTCTTCAGGCAATGAGAATGGAGTGAGGGTTGAGGACAGGGATCTGAGAAGCCACATCAGTCAGCCTTACCTTCATGTTGTCAGGGGGGTCTCCTTCGCCTGTAGTTGCACAAACAAATATCACCAGGGGCTCGTTAATCAGATTCACCTCAACAAAAAGACACACGTGTAAGACCTTGGGCTGTAAATGACCAGGCATCCTCCCTGAAACCTCGTCCCCTCTCTTTCGCTCAGGCTGATAGGGCAAAGGACCTTACGTGAGCAACCCTGGCGACCAGCCTGCCTTTTCTCTTTCAGGCTTCAACTTCTTCCAGGTGCTAAACGGGAAGAACCCCCCCTTCCCAAGGTCCCCCTTCCCCTAAATCCTCCGTAGGGGAAGGGCCCGCTATCAGACAGAACACGAGGCCTTTTGAGTTGACGACCCTGAGGGGCGGGCACGCCAGGCCTGCTGGCGTCTTCCCGCCGTGGCCTTAGGGAGCCCTCACCACAGGGTAGGAGTCCAGGGCCTGCACCCGGCAGCAGAGGCGCCGGCGGCGGGCCTCGCGACCCAGCCTCTCCGACACATCCTCAGCAGTGCCTGTCTGGCTGCCGAAGAGCACCAGAAGCTGCGGGCTCGGCATCGGGGTGCGCCCTGGGGACCCCTAGACCGAGACTGAGCACGGGGAAAACAGCTCCGTGAGCGTGACGGCAAGGACCGCTCCGACTTCCGCCTTCCGCTGTCGGCCGGAAGTGACGCCCTTGGGACGCGCCTGGCGGGGCATGGCGTCCGTGCGCGGTAGGCGGACGCCGTCGGCCTGTGTTGGGTCTCGGGCCTGGGCCGGGGGATCGGCGGCGCACCTGGGCCGAGGGCCGGGGCGGGCGGGGCCGCTCGCTGCCTCTCGCGCGGAGCGGCGGCAGCAGGCCCCGGCGAGGCCCGCGGGGAGAGGAGGCTCAGCCCCGCGGGAGGCACGATCTGTTGGGCCCCGGCCCGCGCTCAACCGGCGCGATGCTCTTCTCACTCCGGGAGCTGGTGCAGTGGCTGGGCTTCGCTACCTTCGAAATATTCGTACACCTGCTGGCCCTGTTGGTGTTCTCCGTGCTGCTTGCACTGCGTGTGGACGGCCTGGTCCCGGGCCTCTCCTGGTGGAACGTGTTCGTGCCCTTCTTTGCAGCTGACGGGCTCAGCACCTACTTCACCACGATCGTGTCCGTGCGCCTCTTCCAGGATGGAGAGAAAAGGCTGGCGGTGCTCCGCCTCTTCTGGGTCCTCACGGTCCTTAGCCTTAAGTTCGTCTTCGAGATGCTGTTGTGCCAGAAACTGGTGGAGCAGACTCGGGAGCTCTGGTTCGGCCTGATCACGTCTCCGGTCTTCATTCTCCTGCAGTTGCTCATGATCCGCGCCTGTCGCGTCAACTAGCCTCTCCAAGGTGCCACAGAGAGAGAGTTGGACAGCTAGCGTGCTGGACCTCTCGCTGAGGCCCTACTTGCACTGCACCAGCAAAGAGGTCTTGATCTGAAGGCAATGCCTGCTTATGCCCAGCTGAGTGCCCAGTTTCCTCTATACTAATCATGTCTGAAATTGTTTCCTCAGCATGGCTAAAAAGAACCGCCTTAATCCTCAAAACATATTTCCTGTTATTTCATGCTTTGAGTAGGCAATCCTGAATTGAGATCCTGAGAAGGGCTCCCGGCCAGACATTTCTGAACTCCTCTGACATTTGGAAGCTGAATATGAGTAAAATGTCCTGATGGGCTTTGAGTATTTTCGATGGATCTTGGGAAAGTACTCCCGTACAAAGGCTGCAAATCTGGGCTTTTGAGGATTTCCTCCAGCCCGCAGGGCTAACCTGAGAACTCACTGCTCCATCCATCCAGACCAGACTTGGTTAGTCATCTTTGTTAGATCTCAAAAGTGTAAATGAGTTTGTATCTGCTCCCCTGTGCTGTGGGAGAGAATGGCCCATGCTTCATTTCAACCCAGTTAGAGAGAGAAGAATGTTGAATAAGAGCACCATTAGGGCCCTATCTGTCTGTCACCTGAGAAAAGAACTCAGCTGTCCAGATGCGGCTTGGCTTCCTGTCTGAGCAAAGACTGCAACTTCACAGACTTTTTCACCACCTTGTTGCTGGCACTGTGAGCACACCTGAGACAGATTTAGGTTTTCCTAAGGTGCTGATGCTCATGGCATTGACGTCTACAAATGGGAAGTTTGTGAGTGGCCCAGCTTTGTTGGCCTGAGGTCTGTGGTTTGATGCCAGTCAGGTGCCAAATGAGAACATTTGCTGAGATGAAAATAAAAATAAGAGAATGTTTTCCTGAAATGAACAGTGGTCACCTGTACCTCTCAAAGGTTAAATAGTATGAATGCATAGATGGTCCTTACTGTATGGTGTAACTGGTTGCAGAGTTGAGGTTGTAGGTGGACTGGAAGGTGTGGCCAGAGCTTAGTGGGTGGTAGTGGTGGAACCACTTCTGGAAAATCCCTGCTTCCTGCTTTAGGTGGCAGGTAGCTTGCTTCCCTCCCCCCCACGCCTCCCAGTGTGAAGACAACAGTCTGGGCTCACGTTGAGGACCTGAAGAATAGTTAGAGTGACACCAGAGCCCTCGGCTTCTTGCCATTGCATGGTCTTTGTGGGCCTTGCTGGTACTTGGCAGCAGGTATCAGCAAACGCTCTGTGGCCTGTTTTTGTATGGCCCATAAGCTGAGGATGGTTTTTACATTTTTAAAGGGTTAAAATAAAAAAATGGTGAAAGAGCGAATGTGACTTGCAGAGTACGGGGTCTCTCAATTCCGCACTCTTGGCCTTTTGGGCTAGATCATTCTTTATTGTGGACATGCTGGGAGGGAGAACAGTCTTGAGGATACAGGATGTTCAGCAGTGACACCAGCCTCTACTCACTAGGTGCTAGTTGCCCCCTTCACTCGTGACAACCAGAAGTTTATCCAGATGTTGCCAGGTCCCTTGGGGCACAAAACTGTCCCTGGTGAGAACCAGTGGGCTGAAGTATTTACTGTCTGGCCCTTTACAGAACAGGTTTGCTGACCTCTGCTCTAGTGCACAGCTGGGCCAATGGTGTGAGCTTTGTGACCCCCTTGCCTGGGATGATGCTTAGTTGTGTAAACTATCGAGATACTTGAGTTGGAGATGACTTATCTAGTTTGTCCCACAGCTACAAAAATGTCTCTTACCCAAGACTGGCTTACCTTTTGTCAGAACCAGATACAAGCTGAATGTTGGGAGTGAGTTTCCTTGTAATGTTATTTTTAGATTTCATGTTATGTGTGTTCTCTTGTTTTATTTGGTAGTTTGGAATTGGGCAATCCCACTGGTGTACAAATGATGAGTATTCTTTGGAAAGATGATTTGAGGATGACCCCAGGGGAGGAGGAATTTGAGTTTTCCAACTCTGAAATCCTATCTTTCTTTTCTCCAGCTTAATAGAATAGTCAAGAGAGTAAGGCAGAGTTGAGGTAGTGGCTGCTGCAGACTGCCGTGGCACCCAGGAGCTGAGAAGGGCACCCCCGCCCCCTCAGGCCAAAACCTGCTTCGCAGAGACCCAGGTACCCTTAGACCTGTGTCCCCGAAAGGCAAGGGGTGTGGGAGGCAGCAGTGTCATTACTGAGCAGGCTGCCGACTGCACAGTAGGTGATGTCTGTGTCAATTCTCCTTCTCATCAGGGCTCCAGGCATTCTCCCTACTGCAGGGGACACTGTGCAGCCCTCCCCAAGGAGGAAATCTTGGACTTCCGCAAGACCTGCCAACCGGGAGGCCGTACCCTTGGGGTCAGGGGCATTCCCTACCCAGTCTTGAGATGGGGCGCAGGGAGTTCAACAGATGAAAGAGGCCTGACCGTACGTTGCAACAGGGCGGAAGATGGAGCACATGCCCTGGCCATCTGGGACCCACTCACACCCTGGCTTTTGTGGCTTTCTTCATTGGAGAGCTGTCCAAGTATGCTTGGCCCTGGTGAGCTTGCTTGTGTGGGGAGGAGGGCCCCTTTTTCTGTGCCTCCTCACAGCTTTGTCCTACACCTATAGATGCTTGGTGGGGCCACGGATGGTAGGGTGAAGGTAAGGTTCTCACACTTGTTTGAGCAACAGAATCAGGTCTGGGAGCCTATAAAAACTAGGGGTTCCTGAGAAATCGATTCCTTAGGGCTGGGCGGGGCTCCAGAATTGGCATTTCCGTCCCCAGAGGTCGGAGGACCCCAGATGGGAGTAGGGTCAGGGCCGGGAGGCGGGACTGTAGCTTGTGGGCCGTCCAAGGGAGCAGGGACAGCTTTCCCAAGCTGGAGCAGCCTCCCCACGGACGCGCTCTCAGTGGAGGGAACAGGTGGGCTGGGTGCTGGCTCAAAGAGGAAGTCCCAAGCCTGGCCAAGGTCAGGCGGGGCGTGGGGCCCAGGGGCAGGGCTCGGGCTGCTGCCCAGGACCTGCCCCTCCCTCCGGCTCCGCCCGGGGGCGCAGCGAGCCGTGGGCGCAGAGGCGGAAGTAGGGGCCACCAAAGCGAGTCGCCAGGCCCGGGGCGTGTCCGAGGGGCCGCGCCCAATGGGAGCCGGCTCTGGGCCGCGCGTTGCACGGTGCGCCCCCTGGAAGGCGGATCCAGGCGGGCGCTCTCCCGTCGGCTGGGTCGGCTGTGGGCCCGCCTCCTCCCCTGCCATTGGCGGAGCGGCTGGCGCGGGGCGGGCCTGCGGGGCGTGGCCGCGCGCGAAGGCCGGCGGCGGGCGGCGAGCCCCAGTCCTCGCGCCGCTGGCTCGCGGCCGCCCGCGTAGTCCGCCGTCCGCGGCGCGTTGCAGCATGGCCGGCCTCGGGCGGCCGGGTCCGGGGCCGCGCGCCGCGCTGCCCGCCTGGAAGCGCGAGGTCCTGGAGCGGAAACGGGCCAAGCTGGCCGCGCTGGGCGGCGGGGCGGCGGAGCGCACGGGCGCAGCCGAGCCGTGCGTGCTGGCCGAGAGCCTGGGCCCGCTGCGCGAGAACCCGTTCATGCGGTTGGAGTCGGAGCGGCGGCGCGGCGCGGCGGGGGCGCGGC